>NW_006399790.1:359737-373578 GCF_000299155.1 Elephantulus edwardii
AAAAATAATTGATGCCTTTGAGCTATGGTGTTGAAGAAGAGCACTGAACATCCCATGTATGGCCAAAAGAACAACTATGTCTTTGAGAGAGTGCAGTGCTCTTTGGAGGCAAGGATGATGAGGCTTCAACTCACAGACTTCGGGCATGTTGTTAGGAGGTAGGTGCTTTTCCTTGAAGAGGGACATGATGCTCAGAAAAGTAGAGGGTTAGAGACAAAGAGGAAGACCCTCAACCAGGTGGATCCCCACATTGGCTGTAGTGTGTCAAGAAGTGTAAGGATGGTACAGGATAGGACAAGGTTCAGATCTGTTGTTGATAGGGTCACTATGGGTGGTACTCAACTTGATAGCACCTGCAAACAACAAATAATAGTTGTAATAATTATATTAAATGATATTTTGAAGTAAAAATATGCTGTTGTTTGTGTTTAGACACAATTGAGTCAACTTGACTCAAAGTGATCCTATCTATGTACAACAGATCAAAATATTTTCCAACTCTATAACATCTTCAGAACCTGCACTGGATTTAAACCCATCAGAGCAGTTACTGAGTCAATTGATCTGGCTAAAGGTCTTTCTCTTCTGCTTTGACTCACCATTTTTCCAAGCATAGCTTCCATCAACACAGCAACATGAGAGCCACCACAGTACAGCAAACAAAAGTAACAACATAAAGAATTATCAATAAAACACTTGCTGCAGAAGACCAAGGACTACAGCCTTCAATATGGATTACATCTCAATATCAAGACAACAAAAATCCTCACCACTAGAACAATAATTAATACGATAGATGGAGAAGAGATTGAAATTGTCAACCATTTCATCTTACTTGGATCCACAATCAACACCCCTGATATCAGTAGTCAGGAGAGAAGAAGATATATTGCACTGGGAAAACCCTGTCAGGGATTTCTCTAAATTACTGAGGAATAATGATGTCCTTTTCAAGACTAAAGTGTGTCTGATTCAGGCCATCTTTTCAATCACTTGCTATACATTTGAGAGCTGGGCAATGAATAAAGATGACTGAAGAACAATGGTCTGCCAAAAGGAAAAAAATATAAATAGATAAAGTACAGCCAAAGCATTCCTTGGAAGAAAGGAAAGAGAAGCCTTGTCTCATACTTTGTACATTTTTCTGGGAGAGGCTATTCCTTGGAAAGGGACATCATGCTATAAAAGGTGGAGGATCAGTGGAGGAGAGGGAGACCCTCAAAAAGATGGATTTACACAGTGACTGCAGCAATAGATGCAAGATGATGAGAATGGCACACGTTAGGGCAGGGTCAGACCTGTTGTTCATAGGGCACTATGAGTTATATTGAACTCAGCAGTATCCAACATCACCACCACAATATCTTTATTTTTTGAGTTGATGTTTACATCTCTGTGGAATGACCTTTTATTCCTGATTTCTTTTTCCTAGTGACAATACCATCACCATTCCTTTCTTACCTAAGCTTAAGACATGTCTTGCTCCTTAATCTCTTCTAGTCAGTATCTCATTAAATTTTTATCAACTCTCGCTTTGGGATATGTCTTGTATCACTTTATTCTCTATACAACTTTAGTACACTTTGCATCATCTCACATTGAAACTCAAGTTCTCAATGAATATGTCTATTGCTTTTTTTACTTGATATTTTAATTAAAGTTTATAAAGAATTTAGGTTTCCAATCGTTCACTGTTATACATCTTCCCCCCTGCTCCCCCTCCCCATATAGCTTTTATCCTTGGGGAAAAAAAGTCTTTCATTGTTATACAATCCCCTCCACCCCCAGCTCTTTACTATGTAGCTCTTATTGTGAACTCTTATCATGACAATAATACCTAATTCCATGTTCCTTTTATACAGTTCTCTCCCTCTTCTGTTTCATTGCCATGTGGATTATTTATCCCCTTTACTTTCCTACCAGCCCCCATGTCAGTCCTGATTTATAACAGTGACATTATGCAACATTTGTCCTTTTGTGACTGAGATAGTTCACTCAGCATAATATCCTCCACAGTCACCCACTTTGTAGAATTCTTGACTTCCCTGTCTGTCAGGGCAGCATAGTATTTCATTGTGTGAATGTATCAAAGCTTCTTTAACCATTCGTTTGTTGATGCATTGTTTCCATCTCTTTGCTATTGTGAACAAAGCCACAATATACATGGGTGTGCATATATCTACATGGGTGTAGTTGTGGTTTCTTTAGGGTATATTCCCAGTAGTGGAATTGCTCGGTCAAATAGTATTTCTATTTCCAAATTTTTGAGAAAGCACCATAGTGCCTTCCAGAGTGGTGGTACCATTTTACACTCCCACCAACAGTGAATAAGGGTTCCAGTTTCTCCACAATCTCGCCAGCATCTGTTGTTTGCTATTATGTTAAATTTTGCTATTCTTACTAGGGTGAAATGATATCTCATAGATGTTTTTATTTACCTCTCTCTTAGAGCTAGGGATTTTGAAGGTTTCTTCATGTGCTTGTTCACCATCTGACTGTCTTCTTTGGTGAAGTGTCTGATCATATCTTGTGCACATTTTTCAGTCGGGTTGTTTACCTTTATCTTGTTCTGACGCTCAAGTACTTTGTAAATTCTAGATGTAAGTCCCTTACCTGACATGTCATAACCAAATATTTTTTCCCAGGCTGTAGCTTCCCTTTTTCACCCTGTGGGAGAAGTTTTTGGATATACACAGGAATTTTATTCTTAAAAGTTCCCATTCAAAAAAGATAAAAAATTTTAAAAGTAAATAAAATTTTTAAAAAGTTCCCATTCATCTATTTTATCCTCTCCTAGTTGTAGGTTTTTCAGGATGCTTGGAATACTGTTTATGTTGTGGATTCTAGCATTCTTCCAAGCTTCCCTCTGATGAGGTTTATAGTCCTTGGTTTTAGTCCTAGGTCCTTGATCCACTTTGAGTTAGTTTTTTTATATGATAGTATTGCCATTTTCACAATATTGCATTTTCTTACCCATGAGCATGGTATATTCTTCCCTTTCTCCAGGTCTCTTTTTGTTTCTTGTAGTAATGTTTTGTAATTTTCTTTGAGAAGATCATTTGTTCTTCTGGTTAGATTTATTCCCAAGTATTTAATCTTGTGATTTTCTATTGTGAGGGGTATTTTTTTTCCTTAGCTCCAGTTCTGTATTCTCTTTGTCACTGTAGAGAAATCCAATTGATATCTGTATGCTGATCTTGTATCCTGCCACTTTGCTGAATTGATCAACTATGTCCAGTAGTTTTCTTGCTGAGTCTTTAGGGTTTCTTAAATACACTATCATATCATCTGCATATAGAGATAATTTTACCTCCTCTTTAGTCAATTTGGATAAGTCTTATTTACTTCTCTCGTCTTTTTGCTGTCATTAAGACTTCCAATACAATATTGAATAGGAGAGGTGATAGTGGACATCCTTGCCTACTTCCTGTTCTCAAAGGGAATGTCTTTAATGTCTCTCCATTGAGAACAATGCTGGCTCTTGGGTTTGCATATATACTTTATACTATGTTGAAGAAATTCCCCTCTAATCCTATTTTGTTGAGTGTTTTAATGAGGAAAGGGTGTTAGATTTTGTCAAAAGCCTTTTCTGCATCAATTGATAGGATCATGTGCTCCTTGTTCTTTGCTTTGTTAATGTGATTAATTACATTATTTTTCTTATGTTGAACCATCTTTGCATACCTGTTATGAATCCCACTTGGTCATGGTGAATTTTTTTTAAATGTATCATTGGATTCTATTGGCCAAGATTTTTACTCAGGATTTTTGCATCTATGTTCATGAGAGATATTGGCCTACAGTTTTCTATTTTGGTATTGTCTTTACCTGAATTTGGTATCAAGGATATGTTTGCTTTATAGAATGAATCCAGGAGAATTCCATCTCTCTCTATTTTCTGAAATAGTGTGTGTAGAATTGATGACAGTTCCTCTCTGATAAAATTCACTTGTAAAACCATCCGGTCCAGGGCTTGTTTTGGCTGAAAGTTGTTTTATTACCTTTTCAATTTCTTCTTTTGTAATGGATCTGTTCAGGTGTTCAATTTTGGTTTGTATCAGTTTCAATAGGTTGTGAATTTGTAAGTATTTGTCCATTTTCTCTAGGTTTTCATATTTGAGTATATTTTTTCATAATACTCCATTATTAGCCTTATTATTTTAGTTGGTTTTATTGTGATGTTGCCCTTTTCATATTTTCTTTTTATTATTTGTGTCTTTTCCTTTGTTAATTTTGCTAGTGGTTTGTCAATTTTGGTGACCTTTTCAAGGAACCAACTCTTTGTTTTGTTGATGGTTTCAACTGTTTTTCTGTTTTCTATTTATTTATGTTCTAATTTTTATAATTTTAGTTTTTTTAGAGGGTGTTGGATTTTCTTGCTGTTCTTTTTCAATTTGTTCGAGACGTTGGGATAGGGAGTCAATGGTCATTTTTTTCCCCTGCCTTTTTGATGTTTGCTCATTGCTATAAATTGACCTCTGATTACTGCTTTGGCTGTTTCCCAGAGGTTTGGGTAAGTGGTGTTTTCATTGTCATTTGTTTCAAGAAACTGTTTAATTTCATCTTTTATTTCTTCAAATTTGAGCAAGAGCCTATGTTGATGAAGGAAGAAGTTCAAGCTGCTTTGAAGGAAATAGCAAAAAATAAGGCCCCCGGAATAGATGGTATACCAATTGACATATTTCAGCAAACAGATGCTGCCCTGGATGTGCTCACCAAGTTGTGCCAAGAAATCTGTAGAACAACCACTTGGCCAACTGGAAGAGATCTATATTTGTTCCCATTCCAAAGAAGGGTGACCCAACTGAGTGTGTAAACTACAGAACAGTATCATTGATTTCACATGCATGCAAGATTCTACTGAAGATTATCCAAAAACGACTGGAACAGCACATCAGCAGAGAACTGCCAGAAGTCCAGGCTGGGTTTAGAAGGGGTCGTGGTACTAGGGATATTGTAGCTGATGTTAGATGGATCTTAGCTGAAAGCAGGGAATACGAGAAGAATGTCTATCTGTGTTTCATCGATTATGCAAAGGCATTTGACTGTGTGGATCATAACAAACTGTGGCTGACTCTGAGAAGAATGGGAATCCCAGAACATTTAATTGTGCTAATACAAAACATATACTTGGACCAAGAGGCAGTTGTCAGAACAGAGCAGGGTAACACTGCATGGTTCAAAATTGGGAAGTGTGTACACCAGGGATGTGTCCTATCTCCATACCTTTTCAACCTGTATGCAGAGCAGATTATCCGAGAGGCTGGGCTCTATGAGGAGAAGTGTGGTGGCAGGATTGGTGGAAGATCTATTAACAATCTGCATTATGTAGATGACACAACCCTGCTTGCTGAAACTGAGGAGGACCTCACGTGCTTATTGCAGAGGGTCAAGGACTGCAGCCTTCAGTATGGACTGAGGCTCAATGTCAAGAAGACAAAGATTCTCACCACTGGATCAATTGGTAGCATCAGGATGGATAGTGAAGAGATTGAGATTGTTCACAGCTTCAGCTTGCTCGGCTCCATGGCCAACACTCTTGGCACCAGCATCCAGGAAGTAAAAAAACGTATAATGATGGGAAAGTCTGCTGTTAAGGACCTCTCTAAAGTACTCAAGAGCAACGGTGTCTCTCTGGAGATTAAGGTGCGCCTGATACAGGCCATGGTCTTTGCAATCACTTGATATGCATCAGAGAAGTGGACAATGACTAGGGAGGATAGAAGGAGAATTGATGCCTCTGAGCTGTGGTGCTGGAGAAGAGTGTTGAATGTACCATGGGCTGCCAAGAAAACAAACAGATTCATCCTAGAGAAGGTTAAACCAGGCTACTCCTTGGAGGCAAGGATTCTGGGGCTTCATCTGACATACTTTGGACATGTTGTAAGAAGAGACAGGTCCTTGGAGAGGGACATCATACTTGAGAGGGTGGAGGGACAGCCCAGGAGGGGAAGACCCTCTATGAGGTGGATTGATTCAGTGACTGGGGGAATCGGGATGGGTGTGTCAGAAGCAATGTGATTGCCACAGTATGGAGCAGGGGTTAGGGCTGTTGTACACAGGGTCACTATGAGTCGCAAACGACTCGACGGCACATAACGACAACAATAATATCCACTCCTGTTCAAGCAAGGTATTGTTCAGCTTCCAAATATATGGTTGTTTCTCCTTTATCTTCTTGTTATTTACTTCTAATTTTGTAGCATTGTAGTCTGATAAGATACTTTGTACTATTTTTCTTTTTTTAATTTATTGATGCTTGCCTTGTGACCTAAAATGTGATCTATTCTGGCGAAGCTTCCATATGAATTGTAGAAGAAGGTATACTGTGCTTTTTGGGCTGCATTAACCCATAAATATCTATGAGTTTGAATTGTTTTTTTGTGTGGTTTAATTCTTGAGCATCTTTTTTTAAATTTCTTTCTGGTAGTTCTATCTTTTCTTGAGAGTTGTGTATTGAAGTCTCCAACTACTATAGTAATGTTGTCTATTTCTTTTTTCAGTTTTGTTAATGTTTGTTATATTTTGCAGGCCTTTCATTTGGTGCACAGATATTAATTATTGTTATATCTTCTTGTTATATTGACCCCTTGTCCTTGATGATGGTTTTTGCATTGAAATCTATACCATTAGGATTAATATTTCCATTTCTGCTTTGTTCTGGTTGTCATTTGCTTCGTATATTTTCCCCCACACTTTTATTTTCAGTCTGTCTTTATCTTCATTTTTCAGGTTCATCTTATAGACAGAATATTGATGGGTTTTGGTTTTTTAATCCAATCTGCTACTCTTTTCCCCCCTCAATGGTGCTTTTAAACCATTTACATTCAGTGTGATTATTGAGAGGCAAGGTTTCATTGCTACCAATTTGTTGAGTTCTTTTTGGTGGTATTGCTAGTTACTTTGGTCCATCCTGCTTTCTGTGGCACTTCTGTAAGGACATCCCTCAGTATTTTCTGCAATACTGATCTTGTTTTTACAAACTCCCTTAGGCTTTGTTTTTCTTGATATCTCCTTCATATTTGATGGACAAGTTTGATGGGTACAGTATTCTTGGTTGACAGCTCTTTGAGTGTTCGATATATGTCATTCCATTGTCTTCTTGCTCGCACGGTTTATGCTGTGAAATCGGCATTTAATCTTATTTGCTCTCCCCTGTAAGTGACATACTGCTTTTGGCTTGTGTAGGAGATGAGGTAACCTGCTTCCTATGTGACACTGCTGTGGTAGAGATTTTCATGTCTGAGGCAATAGCAGGTTCTTGATCTGAAGTCACTGCTCCAGAAGAGGGTGGGGCAGCAACCCTGCCTGGGTTTCTCTTAGTTCTATAGAGAAGAGCTCTGTGGAAGCAGCCTCCTCCTCTGTCAGACAACTGTTGCAGCTAGGGTATCCCAAGGTGCTCTAAACCTGCAGATGATGGCCTGGATATGAAGAGATGTGAGGCAAAATACAGAGAGCTGATTGGAAAACCAGGAAGTCTTGGTTTTCCCTTCAAGAATGAGTTCCAGCTGTCTCACTCCCTTCTGATTGAGCTTACAGCATCCTACATGATCCAGTCAAACAGCAGTGACACCCTCCCTCCAACCAAAGTGCCTCACTCAAGTTTCAGCATTGCTCCTGGTGTATGTTAGGAGCAGTGTTCTGGGTGCAGCCCGGTGGTGACCAGACTGGGGTTCCAGATGAGGGCCAGCTACAATGGGACAGGAGTTCCAGGCTCACATTCTCTCAGATTCCAGCTTTACTGCTCATCCTTGTCCATCACTTCCCAGTGCTTGTATCAGTAGTTCCCCAGTATGTGCATGGTATCAGCCAGCTGCTTCCCAGCACGTGCCTGGTGTCAGCAAGCTGCTCCAAGGCATGCACCTGGCTTCAGCAAGCCACTTCCCGGGACATGTCTGGTGTCAGCAAGCCACTCCCCAGCATGTGGCCGGCATCACCAAGCTGCTCCCCGGCATATGCCTGGTGTCAGCAAGCTGCTTCCCAGCATCTGTGTGGTGACAGCTGGCAGCAACCTGGCACACGCCTGGCAATGGGAAGCAGTTCCTCAGTGCACTCCTGGGATCAGCAGGCAGCTTCCCAGCATGTGCCAATAGTTGCTTCTGATTTTTCTCACTCAAACTCCAATGGGTCCATCTGCACTGCAGGTCTATCTGCACTGCTGGGTCTGTCTGCCACCATATCTTAAATAGGTCCCTGGATTACACAAATGGTTGTGCTTGACTACTAACCTAAAAGGGAGCTCTGGTGGCGTAGTTCATATGGAGTTTAGGTGCTAATTCAAAGGCCACACACTTATGGTGGTTCAAATCCAACTATAGTTCCAAAAGACAAAGATGGGCAATCTACTCCCATATTATTTATAACCTCACAAACGCAATGGAGTGTCAGTAATAAGCTGATTTTGACTGGACAACAAAGAGAAGCAAGAGTTAGATTAATTTAAATGGTGGCATTTCAAACCTTTCCAGTGTCAGGGAAGAAAGGTTTAGTGGCATGCTTCCACAAAGATTACAGTCAAGAAAATCCTATGGAGTACTTCTACCATATAGCACATGTGGCTTCTATGAACTGCAATACATTCAAAGGCAATTGGTTTTTCAGTATAATAAATAGGCAGGAATCTATCTTGACCTATATCCAATCAATTTTAACTATTTAGCAATCTTAACTATCCTAAGGACAGGATTTTCCAGCAAATGGTACCCCCTCCCCCGCAACCAGTATGAAAATCTTGAAAAATGACCACAGCAAAATCTTAGGGCAGCTATACAGTTCATAAAAGTTCATTACGCACCATCTCTGTGTATAAATTCTTACTATCAAAATATTACAATCTTCTCTTGATAGTACATTCCAAGTCTTCTGGAGGAAATCCTCTCTGATAAGATTGTATATATCTCTATAGTTAATCCTTTGGCTGACACTTTCTATGTGAATTTATGTCCCAACTGGTCACTCACTATGCTACCTAACCCAATAAGGATTTCCTTCAATTTGTTGTTGCAAGTTGTATTTGCCCAGTTGCGTGTTGCATGTAGGTAAGGACTTGATCTTCTGTCAATAAGTTTAAGAAACAGATGATGCCTACAAAGATCAACCTTAGAGTGTAAACTCACATAAGCAGCCCAAAGTAGGTCTTACATGTCGTTAAAATGTAAAGATTCAACACAGGATACACCGATGATCAGTTATCCATGCTCACTATATAGACCTTAAACAATGTTTAACAATGAAGAGGCAGACTTCAGTTTTAAGATTGTGCAAATTTGCTTCCTAGCTCCATCCACTGTTTGCATACTTGGTAGGCACACTCAGATGGACACACTAACTTAGCAACATGATTGAGTTCACTGGAGGATGAGGCTGGCTGATATAATTGAAAGAGAAAATGAGACATCCTAAAAGCCCAAAGATGTGTTTTCAGATAAAGATGCCCACACACACACTATTCATGATACCCAGGAATTTATGGGTAGTGACAGGCTTTGTCTGAGGACAGTTATCTATGGCTTTAGAATCTGGAGAAGAAATACATGAAAACCAGTTTTCTCTTCTAATTTTCTCAGGAAGTCTCATCCTTCAGCCAACTCAATCATGTTGTTGAGTCAGTATGGTGTCCGAGTCAAGTCACAGTCTTTCCAATCATCCGCTATACATCTGAGAGCTAGATAATGAATAAGAATGACAGGAGATGAATTGATGCATTTGAATTATGGTGTAGGAGAAGAGTGCTGAATATCCCATAAACTGCCAAAATAACAAACAACTATGTCTTGGAGAAAATAGTGTAGTCAGAGTGCTCCTTGGAGGAATAGGTGGTAAAGCTCCATCTCATATATTTTGGATATGTTGTTAAGGGAAGGTTACTTCTTGGAAAGGGACATCATACTTGGAAATGTAGAGGATCAAAGACCATCAACAAGATGGGAATGATACAGTCTATGTGGCAATGGACTCAAATTGTTAAGAAAGATAAGGATGGCAGAGTTCATGCTTATTGTTCCTAGTGTCACTATGAGCAGTAGTTAACCTTGATGGCACTTAACAGCAACAACAAAAAAGTTTAATCAAAATGTTCAAGGAAGAATATTTCAAGAGTATTCTAACATGAAAAAGTTTACCCTTCAGAGAGAAAGCATTAATGGCTATAGATCAATGGTTACCTCGCATGGTCTAGTGGCAAGAAGCTGTGATGCAATCCCTAAAGCATATGGTTCAAATTCCACCAGCTGCTCTGAAGGAGAAGTATACACAAACTCCTCCGGTACAACTGAGTCTGAAAATAGGTCAGTTCCAACTCCATTTTACATCACCAATATCAAAACAACTTTGACAAGACAATAGAGTAAGGAAATAGAATTCATTCAAAACAAGATTGAGAGTTGCATGAAAAAGATTGTCTAAATTGTTGTTGTTGTTGTTGTTGTTATGTGCCATCGAGTCACTTGCGACTCATAGTGACCCTATATACAAGAGCCCTAAATGCCGTTCTATCCTGTGCCAACCTCACCATCTCAAACACACTCATCCCCACCACTCCACTCACAGAATTGATCCAGTTCATTGAGGGTCTTCCTCTCCTGCGCCGTCCCTATTCTCCCAAACATGATGTCCCTCTCCGAGGACCTCCTTGCAACATGCCCGAAGTATGTCAGACGAAGCTTCAGAATCCTTGACTCCAAGGAGCATTCTGGCTTCACCCTCTCCAGGACAAACGTGTTTGTTCTCCTAGCCATCCATCGTATATTCAACACTCTTCTCCAGCACCACAGCTCAAAGGCATCAATTCTCTATCATCCCTATTCACTCTCCAACTCTGCGATGCATAGCACATAATTGCAAAGACGATAGCCTGGATCAGGTGCACCTTAGTCTCCAGCCTAATGTTGTTGCTCTTCAGTACTCTTGAGAGGTCCCTCACAGCTGACTTTCCCTGTGCAATTTGTCTCCTGACTTCCTGGCTGCTGTTACCAAGAGTGTTGACTGTGGAACCAAGGAAACTAAAACTGTTAACTATCTCAATCTCTTCACCATCCATACTGATGCTGCCAGTTGGCTCAGTGGTGAGAATCTTTGTTTTCTTGATGTTAAGCTTCAATCTGTATTGAAGGCTGCAGTCCTTGACCTTCTGCAGCAAGCATTTCAGGTCCTCCTCAGTTTCAGCAAGCAGGGTTGTATCATCTGCATAACACAGGTTGTTGATGATTCTTCCATCAATCCTGATGCCACATTCCTCCTCATACAGTCCAGCATCCCAGATGATCTGTTCTGCCTACAGATTGAAAAGGTACGGAGACAGAACACATCCCTGGCTTATACCATTCTCAATTTTGAACATGCAGTGTTTCCTTGCTCTGTTCTGATGAATGCCTCTTGGTCCAAGTATAGGTTTCACATTAGCACATCAAGTGTTCTGGGATTCCCATTCTTCTCAGAGTCGGCCACAGTTTGTTATGATCCACACAGTCAAATACCTTTGCATAATGAATGAAGCACAGACAGACATTCCTGTGGTACTCCCTGCTTTCTGCCAAGATCAATCTAATGTTAGCTACAATATCCCTAGTACCACGACCCCTTCTAAACCCAGCCTGGACTTCTGGCAGTTCTCTGCTGATGTGCTGTTCTAATCGTTTTTGGATAATCTTCAGCAGAATCTTGCTTGCATGTGAAATCAATGACACTGTTCTGTAGTTTCCACACTCAATTGGGTCACCTTTCTTTGGAATGGGAACAAATATAGATCTCTTCCAGTCAGTTGGCCAAGTGGTTGTTCTCCAGATTTCTTAACATAACTTGGTGAGCATCTAGGGTTTAGGAGGAACTACTAAGTGAAAAATGTCAGTAATTGTAAAGAAAAAACAATTCCTTATTTCCATTTATAATACAACCGTAAAACACATGTTTCATGTGCAAATATTGGATGCCTACAACCTATATGATATAGATAAATTCCAAAATACTGTCCAGGTGTTTTCTTTTTAAAGCAATCCAGTGCTATTGAAACATGTTTAGAATTTTAGAGTCTAAAACATATGCCTGCTTTTTTGTTCATATAATTTCAAGAGAAGGTACCTTTCCATCTGTTTTGAGTCACGCAAGAAATTAGCCCATGGGGAAAGAAGTAAGGATGAACTTAGAAATCGCTGCTCTGTCACGTCAAAAAGCAAGCATGCAAATTGCTCTGATGCTAAAAAAGATCCCTCCCTAAGGCAGAAGTAACAATGTTTCCTTATAAATTTCTAAATAAAATTCTATCAAGCTGTGAGGGAAATATATTCCTATCTATAGGGGTATTCAGGGAACCAGCCTGTGAATCTTCAATGTAATCTACTTCAACACAAAGGACATTCTCACCAGCTTCCCTGGGGCAGTAAATAATCACTAATTATCCCAGATGGTATTAATCTACACTTATACGTGACAGATAATAAATCAGAGCATTCTGATGTGTGCCATGCTACTACAGTTCCAATGATTTCACACCAATGGGACATTTGAACTACTAAGCAGCATAATTAGTTCCAGCTAATTCCAAGACATTAATCATGCTTGGGATAAATCCTTGGAACAAATATTGAAAATATTATTTCTTATATATCTATATATTACCAAATGCCTGAAAGAGACCAATTATGTACAGAGCTGATAAACTGGAATTCCAGATGAATTGTGCTTTTTAATAACCAGAAGTGATATTCCATTAGACATTTCATGAAGCACCCTCCCACTATCACCTATTTATTGCAATTTCTCAAATTTTGCTCAAACCAGACTTTTAATTTTATATGCAAGAGAGTTTTCACTTAAATAATTCATGCAAAAAATGCAACTGTTCATTTACCAGTGAGTACAGTGATTGTGAAGCAACCAAATGGCATTTTGAGATGCATGTTTGCTCTTTTGTTAGTGTTCATCTCAACATTTTAGCTCACTTTCACAGAGTATGTATTGTAAACCAACCTACTCAGACATGCTTTCTCTAGAAAAGGGGTCAACATTAAAGTGACACACTTACTTTTGAACATTTTAAAGAGATCCTTTGCAGCATATTTTACTCTATGTACTTTGTTGTTTAACTTGCTGGCTACTGCTTCCTTGAGTGTTGATTGTGGATTCAGGAAAAATCAAATCCCGGACAACTTTCATAGTTATACTTGTGAGGATATTTACTTTCATCAGGTTAACATGTAGTCTGTATTGAAGGCTATGTAAGTTTCTTAACTTCATCAGTAAGTTCTTCACATCCTCATTATTTCCAGTAAGTTATGTGGTGTCATCTGCATACCACAAGTTGTTAGTGAAACTTTTTATGATCCTGATACCGCATTCTTCTTCATAGTACAGTTCTTCGGATACAGTTCATCATATAGATTAAGTATGGCAAAACAATACAACTCTAAGCCATATGGTAAGTATTCTCAATTGAGGACAATTTAATGAACCTCTTCATCAGTGTTACTTCATATCTGAACTGCTGAGCTTGAAAATAGGAAGTACATTTAGGATGACAGGAAAAAAAATTATTTTCTGTTTGATCAGTCTGTAGCATATGCGTTGGTTAAGAGATAATAGGTGAACCCAGAGTATGTGGGCTACCAACATGAATTGTTATTAGCATGGAGACATTATCGTCTGAATAACACAACATCAAGTACTAATAAGCCATACAGTATATGTTTCCCCTAGATGTTCTATACATTTTCTGTCATCCAAAGTTTAAATCTACTCTCTAATTTCTAGAAATTGAATATTAAGCAATTATCTTACTTGAATTTGATAAAGAAGAATATTAATTCCAATTGCCTCATTTTGACTTTTTTATTATTCTCTATATAGAT
>NW_006399790.1:375012-377355 GCF_000299155.1 Elephantulus edwardii
AGTTTTTGGATGTGCATAGGGACTTGATTCTTAGAAGGTCCCATTCATCTATTTTATCTTCTCCTAGTTGTAGATTTTTCAGGATACTTGGAAGACTATGTTGTGTATTAGGACTACTAGAGTTCTTCCAAGCTTTTCTTTAATGAAGTTTATAGTCCTTGGTTTTGATTTTGACTTTTTAATTGAGTTCTTTATAGGATTTCCTCTTCCAATTAGCCACTCCACTGATCAAATTCCACACTCAGATTGCACCCACATAGGCGTAACATCCCCCAAATCACCCATCTTGCCATTACTTTTGTCAGGATAAAACCAACAGCAAATAAAATTATGTCTACCTCATTCCTTTCATTTCAGTTTTTATTAATTTGTCAAATAAAGTGCTGAAGAGCAAAGATGTCCGTTTGAAGACTAATGTGAATGTAATCCAAGTCAAAGACTTTTCAATTACTTGTTATTCATCTGAGAGTTAGACAATGAATAAGTTGAGAGAAGAAGACTCCATGTCTTTGCGTTGTGGTGCTGGAGAACAGTACTGAATATAACATGGATTACCAAAAGTACAAACAAGTATGTCCTGGAAAAGTTGCAGCCTGGGTGCTCCTTGGAGGCAAGGATAGAGAAACTTCATCTAACATATTTTGGGCATGTTGTTAGGAAGGGTCAGTCCTTGGAAAAGGAAATAATCGTTGAAAAATTAGAGGGTAAATGAGGGAATGGAAGGCCCTCAACAAGATGGATGGACACAGTAACAACAATACTGGGCTTGAGTGTGTCAAAGATAATGAGGATGGCACAGGATAGGTTAGAGTTCAGATCGGCTGTTCAAAGGGTCACTATGAGTCACAGTTGACATGATGATACCTTACAACAACATATCAGCTAGGAACTAGAGACATGTTATAGCCATGAATACTTTAATAAACTTTGGAAATTTCTTCCAAAGTATGAGTGTGACTAGATTAAAGAAAAATCTGGCTTTATAATCATTCAATTCAATGGAAAGAAAAATTTTCTTGGAAAGTAAATGGCAGAAACATCATAATGGGATAAAAGACAAAGATAAGATTCAGGACAAGCAGGACTAATGTGATCAGTCTCTGGGAATCAACCTGACAAGGGATGAAATATCTGGCACCTGTTTCTGGGAATCAACCAGAAAATAGATGAAATATGAAATAAGGCACCTCTCTCTGGGAAACAACAGACAATAGATGAAATATCAGATGAGGACACAACCATTTTGTCTACACTGAAATAAAATCTTGCAAAGGAGGAAAAGCAGCAGAGTAGGACTTGATGGTTTGAGAGAAAGAAGAAATCAAAGATGAACGTAAGATTTTAAGCCTTGATTCCTAAAACGCTTATTTATCCATATTAGTGATATGTTCTTGTTATGTGCTACTGAGTTAAATGCAACTCATAGTGACCCTATACATTGACTAAAGAGCAGAAAATGGGGCAGAGGGGCACAGGAATGTAGACATCTCTCTAAAATAGAGTGAGAATAGCACAGCACCTCACCACTCCAGAGCAGAAAGCAGATAAAGAGTCCATAGTGCAGCCCCATGGTGTCTCCAGAGACACATCAGTAGCAAGAGGTTAGTTTGTTATTGACTCACAAACTTTACTCACAATTATGGTACTGAAAATGTGGTTTATTAGAGAAATAAGTTCCACAATAGGAGAGACAAAGAATATCATCCAATGCAAATCCAGGTTTTAATCCAGCAGTACCAAACCAGATTAAGAGCAAAAGACAATTTCTTAATTAGCAAAATTCTTGTTTTCGGTTCAGTAGTCAAATCCAAATCATCCAGGAAGGTTTACCTCAGAGCATTTATAAGTCAGATTCTCCTTCCATTATCTCATAAGAATAGTAAAAATCTTTTAACTATGGCCTTTATCTCAGGGCTCCTCTGGTCACACTTTGCCACAGTCTCAATACCACCATCACCAGGGTCTTCCTTTCAACAGGTTCTTGCTCCATTCTCCCTCAAGTCTTGTATGCTTAGTATGGGAAGCACTCTCTCTCTCTTATCATAGTCCCACAGCTATTGAGGATTTACAAGATCATGTGTCTGCAAGTTAAGGTAGATGGAGACCAGAGGGGGCTAAGGTAAAGACTAAAAAATGCCAACTTACAACAAAATAAAGGTAAATAATTCAATAGAAAAATGAGCACAGGATATGAACAGGCACTTCACCGAAGACAACATTCAGATGGCTAAAAAGCACATGAAGAAATGTACAAATCCCTAGCTCTAAGAGAGATGCAAATTAAAACAACTATGAGATATCATCTCACCCAGTCAAAATAGCAAAATTTAACAGAACAGCAAG
>NW_006399790.1:378020-378531 GCF_000299155.1 Elephantulus edwardii
GGCTACATGGTGGAGTGGACCTGGGGGAGGGCTTGTAGAACAATGAAAGAATTTTTCTTTTACTTTTCCAAGAGGGTAGTGTTCTGGGGGGGGAGCTTTGGGAGGGGACAAATGTACAACAATGAATGAATGGAATTCCAAAGCCTCTGTAAATTTTTACTGACATTAATAACAAATTTAAATTTTTTTTAAAAGAATTAAGTTAGAGTAAGGATGGCAATGGATTTATAACTGCTCATGCTAATAACACTATATTGTGGCACGGAGGAGGAATGGTGGAAATGTATCCACATTTACAATATTCCTCTTATCAAAACCATTTATGGAAAATAGGAACTACATTGGAGCATGTATCTCTGGATTGAAAATTATCACATTGTTAATATTTCTAGCCTTAGCTTAAATGATTATAATGTTCAAAATTATTTGTTATACATTTGTTTAAATTTTTCCCTCTTTTAACAACTGGGATATAGAGGGAAGAGAAAAGACCAGAGAATGGCCAAAATTA
>NW_006399790.1:379562-388852 GCF_000299155.1 Elephantulus edwardii
GGAATGGCAAAGGACACACTGACAAAGGAGATTAATCAGAACTGGCTTTGACAAGCACTGTGGCAATTGGACAATTAAAACAGACTTACAAGGGGTGAAAAATAAGAAGAACTAACTGGGGAGGAGGGTAGAGAAAACAGTGTAACAATGAATGAATGAAAACCCCAAATCTCTGTAAATGTTCATTAAAATTAATAAAACTGAGTAATAAAAAAAGCCAACTTTAGGCTAATATCACATACATTATTAAATGTTTTAATACATAATCCTATTTTAAAAATAGAAAATAAAGTTCATTATTAAGAAAATAATTCTTGTTTTCTCAGCTAGTGGAAAGAAAATATCTTGGTGGAAGTTTCAATTATGATACTAAAAACATAGGGGAAAAAGAAAGAAGAAGTAATTTTCTCCATTTACCTAAGTTGATTTTGTTCTGTGACATTAAGTGAGAATTGACTCATAGCTGACTCTCCAGAGGGTTTTTGTTCTCCTATGGAGCAGCTACTGGATTCAAACTATGTGCCTTTGGTTTGGCAACCCAACTCCTTACTCACTAGGCCACAAGACCTTTTAGGAACGTATATTACTGGTAGAGGGGGAAAAATCATGAGCTACTTACAGATCATCCGATAACATAACCAAGTCCTAAGAAGGGGATGTCTTAATAGAATCAAATAAAGGATTTATAGTTTCCCTCTCAAAAAATTATGTTTTTCATAATCACACTGTTTAGCAGTACAGTGATATTTACTTCTTAACTTTTACTACAAAGTTTCCACATGATGGGATATTATGATTTTTAATGTTCAGATTAATGAAAATGTGATTTTGCATTTCCTTTATTCAAACTGATACTTTAGGTCCAATTCAAGTTTATAACTATAGAAAACTATGCCCACTGCAGCAGTCACCATGTCAATATACCTGGTTAAGTGTCTTCCTCTCCTTCACCAACCCCTCCAGCATCTTGTCCCTCTCCCAGGAATAGCCCCTCTTAGCAACATGCCCAAAGTATGTGAGGCAAAGCCTCATCATTCTTGTCTTCAAAGAGCACTCCAGCTGCACCCTCTCCAAGACATATTGTTTGTTCTTTTGGCCATCCATGGCATGTTCAGTGCTATTCTCCAATACCACAAATCAAAGATGTAAACTTTTTTCTGTTATCCTTATTCATTGTCCAGCTCTCAGATGCATAGCCAGTTATCAGAAAGACTATCAGATGCACCTTAGTCCTCAATTTGACACATTCACTCCTCAATACTTTGGAGATGTCTTACACTGCATATTTCCCCAGTGCAATGTATCTTCTTATTTTCTGACTGCTGGTACCAAGTAGATGCAAACAAGATGAAGCTGTTAACCATTTCAATCTCCTTGTCATCCATCATGACGCTGCCTATAGATCCACTGGTAAGATTCTTTGTTTTCTTGACTTTGAGATGCAATCTATACTAAAGACTGCATTCCTTGATCTTCTGCAACAAGTGCTTTAAGTCCTCCTTACTTCCAGCAAGCAAGGTTGCGTCATCTGTGTAACGCAGGGTATCGATGAGTCACCCTCCAATCCTGATGCCACACTCCCCTTCATAGAGTCCAGCTTCTTGGATAATTTGCTCAGCACACACACTGAATAGTTATGGAGAAAGAATACAACCCTGATGCACTCCCTTCTAAATTTTAAAACAAGCAGTGTTACCCTGCTCAGTTCATACAATAGCCTCCTGGTCTAGATATAGGTTCTGGGGAGGGGGGGTGAGATTCCCATTCTTCTCAATGACAACCACAACTTGTTATCACCTACACAGTAAAATGCCTTTGTATAGTAAATCAAACACAGATAGACATTCTTCTGGTATCCCTTACTTTCAGCCAGGATCCATCTGACATCAGCAATGATATCCCTGGTGTCACGACTTAAAAATGTTACCTATTCTTTTTTTTTTCATTGTATACATAATTTATTTGTTTTATGTGTGTTGGTATTGAACATCTGGGGTTTCTTTAATCAATAGATCATTCTTGCTATGAAGATGAAGAAAGCTTTTCTCCAGTATTTCACACTCAGGTCATTGTAGAGGAGTATGAAAACCATATAAGGGATACTAACCAAGGTATGCTTTGATATGTGTGTATATACTATCTGTGAAAAATAGGCAGAGATTAAATTATTTTATATAATTTGATCTAGAAATGGGTGGGCTTCTAGATGAAACAATATTGGCCATGGTTTCATCATTGTTGAAGCTAAGTGTTAGGAGTTCATGATGCCATTCTGTCTTCCCTTGAGATATCAATTTTTATATAATAAGGAGTTTGAAAAATTTGACTGCAAGTAACCAAGTAACAGAAACTTTCCTTGAACAACAAAAATA
The DNA here is from genome assembly GCF_000299155.1 of Elephantulus edwardii. Classification (NCBI taxonomy): domain Eukaryota; kingdom Metazoa; phylum Chordata; class Mammalia; order Macroscelidea; family Macroscelididae; genus Elephantulus; species Elephantulus edwardii. Next base: position 381,935 of record NW_006399790.1, read on the forward strand.
TTTACTGAAAGAATGATAGCTGTAGGTAGCTTTTTTTTTTGTTTTTTGTTTACCAAGAACATATGCTATGGTTAGTCATTAAAAGGGAAACTTATTCCAAAATTCTAGAGGAGACTAACTGATCTAATTTGGATCATGTGTCTATCCCTGGTCCAAAGTACTACTCTAAACAACCCAGCAAAAGTTTGGGGTCATAATAAGAATATGTCAGCTCCTGCTGCTTTATTATCTGAATTAGGAGAGAGAGGACATTTCTAGAGAGAGAATTCTGGCCAGGTAATCCAATACTTTTTTCTTTACAAGTTATTAAAAGTGTATTTGAAGGAAACTTCATCAAAAATTAAGTAGTTGCATTTAATTTCAATTATATTGTTATTTGAAAATATATAAAATTTCAGCTGAATGAATAAGCCTTATTTAAGTTTAAAAGACTACAGAACTTAATTATGGGGAAAAGATATATGTTCTATATCTTAGATGCATTTTGTATATCTAAGGTGGATACTCATCAGAAAAGTAACTACATTTTAGCTATTGTCATTTAATTTTAAAAATAATTATGTATAAAACTCAAAATTCATTGCTGTCAAGTTGGTGCTGACCCAAAACTGATCCCTCATTGGATTTCTGAGACTGTTAGTTACATTCTAAGATTTCCCATCTGTCTCACTGGGAGCTGATTCAAGTTGCCAGACTCAAAAGCCTAGCTCCCTATTCTGTATGTTGTTGTTGATGTGTACCTATTATGTATATTGTTGTTGTTGATGTATACCTATTATGTATATTGTTGTGTACCATTGAGTCAGAACTCACCCATACTTGACCCTCCAGCTAGTTTTCAGAGGCAGTAATTACACAGGAGAGGATTGCTCATCCTTCTTCCATGGAGCAGCTGGTGGATTCAAACTGTGTGCCTAGCTGATTTGTTCTTTCCCCTAGAAACTCATTCTTATTAAAATAAAAAACAACAACCAAATAAACCCCTCAGTGAGTACGTCTCCTTGTCTACTTTCTCTATTAAATTCTGTCAGCTTGCCCCAAACAAAACAAGGTTATGACCTTTATGAAAGCTTGAGGTTTAGTCTGGAATTCCCTTGAGAAAGATTTATTTTTCCACCCAATGTTTTACTGTTGTCATTAAAAATTAGTAGTGAGATAAAGTGGTTTAAATTACACAGCCAAAGTTTTGCTGTGATTCAAAAGCAGACTGAATTCAGAATGTTGGAAACAATTGCATTGTAGTTTTCTCTCCCATTTAAAAAAAAATCTAACCTAATGAGAATGAATGTCTTTCTTGGTTTTTTCTATTGTCTATAGTCAATAAAAACTGCATATGCTGAGTAAATAATAGCTCATTCCCAAAGCATATCTGTTATTCTCACCATTATGTCATAGCTCTCTCTGTGACACACTTGGCTTTGGGGGATCTCCAAAAGCAATTGAATCTTCTAAAAGTTTTTAAATGGTGTGTCTTCCACATATAAGAAGGTTTATTTAGAATCTCTAAGCTTTATTTGACAGGATGTGACCCAGGGTGAAGGATAGAAAGGTTGATTGAAATTATATCCTTCTGAGACCTCTAGAAGATTGACACTTACTTTTAGATTTATTTACACTCAACTCATTGAGAAATAACACGTTTCCATTTTACACGAAAGGTAAAAAAAAGTCATCTACAAAGGGAAAGACGATTTCATGTACACCTTTTGGGATGATTTGTAGCTCGAAACACAGATTTAAATATACACTGAACATTATGTAAAAACTTATTTAATTGACTTATATAAAATTAATGCATGATGAGGATGAGTTTCAAGGTAGGAACATACTCTAGTAGGAATGAATGAAGCTGATTTGATGTGTGATAAATTGCTTACAGAAATGGCCCCAATTCCTTGCCTTTCCTTTTATTAACACCTTTGCAATATGGTTTGGCAGCTCTTCTGATGCAAAGGTGGAGTCTATTTTCCTACCCCCTGATGCTAAGCTATTACTGTGACTTGCTCTGGCAAACATAATTTGAAAGAAGTGACAGAAATGAAGTTCCAAGCTTGGATCTCACTACTTGGAACAACCAACCATTTGGTCAAAGCCAGGTTACCTGGTGGGGAATAAGTGACCTTGTGGAACAGAGACATGCTGTCCCAGCTAAGACCTTTCCAGAGCAGCCAGTGTCCATCTGACCCTATCACTAACCACAGATACATATGTAGTCTTAGTTGAGAACACCCCAACTTGCAAATCCACAAAATCATAAGCTAAACAAATGGCTGTTCTTTTTTTTAAAAAAATAATTTTAATGAACATTTACAGAGAATTTGGAATTCCATTCACTCATTGCTGCACTTCTCTACCCGCCCAGCCCTCTCCCCCCCACCCCCCAGTTTGCTCCTCTCTTTCAAAAGTAAAAGAAAGACTCCCTCCCTGGTACACAATCCCCCTGCACCCCTCCCACCGCCCCAAGTACATTCGACTATGCAACCTTAATTGTGGACTCTTGTGATAACCATAATACCCTATCATATATCACTTCTAAATTATTCTCTCCCTCATCTGTTTCAGTGCAGTATACACAATTTATCCAGTTTTTCTCAGTCTTACACCAACCCTGATATCAGTTCCATTTTAGAGCAGTGGCACCATGCAATATTTGTCCTTTTGCGACTGAGATATTTCACTCAGCATAATGTCCTCCAGGCTCACCCATTTTGAATAATATTGAATGAGTTCCTTGTTTTTCAATGCAGCATAGTATTCCATTGTGTGAATATACCATAGCTTCTCTATCCATTCGTTTGTTGATGGGCACCTGGGTTGTTTCCAACTCCTTGCTATTGTGAACAGAGCTGAAATAAACATGGGTGTGCATATATCTGCTTGCATGTCAGTTATGGTCTCTTTGGGATATTGCTGGGTCAAATGGTATCTCTATTTGCAACTTTTTGAGAAAGCGCCATAACACCTTCCAAAATGTTTGCACCATTTTTCACTCCCACCAACAGTGAATAAGGGTTTCAGTCTTTCCACAACCTCGCCAGCATTTGTTGCCTGCTGTTCTGTTAAATTTGGCTATTCTGACTGGGGTGAGATGATATCTCATAGTCGTTTTGATTTGCATCTCTCTTAGAGCTAGGGATTTTGAACATTTCTTCATGTGCTTGTTGGCCATCTGAATGTCTTCTTTGGTGAAGTGTCTATTCATATCCTGTGCCCATTTTTCAATTGGATTATTTACCTTTTCTTTTCTTTTCTTTTCCCTGCCTCTTTTTAAACAGTCCCTCCGTAAGGACTATCCACTTAGCTTTGTATCCAAAGACGAAATTTGTAGGTGAAAGGAGTTAGCCTTCGTTACAGACTGGTTAATTTCTGGGTCGAAAATATGGAACACTTCACAAATTTGCGTGTCATCCTTGCGCAGGGGCCATGCTAATCTTCTCTGTATCGTTCCAATTTTAGTATATGTGCTGCCGAAGCGAGCACGGATTATTTACCTTTATCTTGTTGTGGTGCTCAAGTATTTTATAAATTCTAGATATAAGTCCCTTATCTGACATGTCATTACCAAACACTTTTTCCCAGTCTGTGGCTTCCCTTTTTACCCTGTTGGAGAAGTTTTTGGATGTGCATAGGGACTTGATTCTTAGAAGGTCCCATTCATCTATTTTATCTTCTCCTGGTTGTAGATTTTTCAGGATACTTGGAAGACTATACTGTGTATTAGGACTATTAGAGTTCTTCCACGCTTTTCATTAATGAAGTTTGTAGTCCTTGGTTTTAGTCCTAGAAAAATGATCCACCTTGAGTTGGTTTTTTTATATGGAGTGAGGTGTGGATCTTGCTTGAGTCCTCTGCAGATATTTTTCCAATTCTGCCAGCACCATTTGTTAAAAAAATCTGTCATTTCCCCACTTAACTGATTTCATTTCCTTGTCAAAAATCATTTGACCATATGTGGATGGGTTGATTTCTGGGCTCTCAATTCTATTCCATTGATCTATGCGTCTGTCAATGTACCAGTACCATGCTGTCTTAACCACCACGGCAGTGTAGTAGGATTTGAAATGAGGGAGTGAGATGCCTCCTACCTTTTTTCTACTTCTGAGGAGTGCTTTGCCTATTCAGGGCTTCTTAACATCCCAAATGAAACCGGAAAATACCTTTTCCATCTCCTTGAAGAATGGGATTGGTATTTTTATTGGGATGGCATTGAATGTGTAAATTGCCTTTGGTAGTATTGCCAAATGGCTGTTCTTTAAGTGCTTAAAATTTGGAAATTACCTCCCAGGGGAAAGGCTAGCATAAGACGACTCCTACACTCTTACTCAGAAAACAGCAATGGCCACGTGTTTTATACTTCAGGGAACATCCTATAGGATAAGCATATTCTCCCAATCTCCCCATGTCAGACTTGTTTTTTAACTGTGGTGCTATATACAGAGTGAAATATCTCAGCCACAAAATGATCTAAGTATTTTCAATTACTTCATATGTATGTAAAAGCTGGGTTACAAATATAAAAGACTGAAGAATTAAAGATTTCAAATCATGGTCGTATTGAAGGATACTGAATATACGATGAACAGCCAAAAAGAACCAAGAAATCTGTCTTGAAAGAAATGCACCTAAAGTGTTCCTTAGAAACAAGCATGGTGGTGATTCATCTCACATAATTTGGGCCTGTTATCCAAAGAGGCCAGTACCTGGAGAAACACATCATGGTTGGTAAAGGAGAAAGCACAAAGGAGAAAGACTTTCAATGGTTTGACACAATGGATGCCTCTACAGTGAAGATGACACAGAAACAGGAAAGAGTTCACCTGTTGTACAAAGAGGGTCACTATCATTTGCAGAAGACTAGATGGCATTTAACAATAACATCTATGCTTTTGAGTAAGGGAGGAAGACCAATGACGTCTCTCACTATTTTAGTGCTTAGCATATGCAGTACAGGATCGTGCTTCCTCATGATTGGACTCTAAAACTGTCCTATAGATCCAGATCTTTTCTAGGTAAGTCTAGATTCAGGATGGAAGTGAGAAAGACCATTGAACTTCAGATTCATACTACATTTTCTAAGAAAGATAAGCAATTTTATGCCCTTTATGCCCATTCTCACCAACAGAAGCCCAAAAGAATGAATCGGTCCTGCTACTTACTCAATAATAGAGGAAAATCTTGATTTGATTTTTTTATATGTATAAGGAAGTGGAATTTATCATTTAGGTTTTCAAGATCACGATGGGATTGTCTTCGTTCCTAGTTTTATGGGATTATTATAACTAGGATAAAATCCTAATTTTTCTATGTTTAATATTTTCCTTCAAATATTTAGATAAGAACTATATTGAAACTTCCAGTCAGTCTATTTTTGTCCTTTTATATGTAGAGATAAAAAGCTACTTCCATCAAACAATGGCAGGCCTTCCCTTCAAATTTTTAGGTTTCCTCCTCTATTTTAAAACTCAGCCCTTTCTAGTAGAATTGATTTATTTAGGCTAGAAAAAAAATAGCAGGATAAAAAACTAGATGATGGGTAGCAATTCAATTAAACATATTAAAGATGTTTGTTACATACACACACATACACACACACATTTGGAGAGTATATTACAAAAATGAAACATTATACAGTTGTGTTTACTATTACAAAAAGCTTAGAGACCATATTCATGTAAGAGAATGGGGGGCGGAGAGATTACATGGGATACCTGAGATCAGTACTAGGAGAAAAAACAGCCTAGATTTCCATCTAATCTTCAATTCAGATCTGTAGTTTCTACTTCTAAGAAGAGCCCAGGGAGCTCTGGCGGCCTGGTAGAAAGCAGTTGTGCTGCCAACCCAAAAGATAATGGTTCAAATCCACCAGCTGCTTCACTGGAGAAAGATGAGCAACCTCTTCCTGTGTGGTTTACTGTCTCAGAAAAACCAGTCATGAGTCAATTCTTATGTTACCAAATACATCAACAAGAGTGTATTCTAGTCTTTGTCATCTCCATACATACGGAACTCAAATAAAGCCATCACAGTTTCCTTTTAAGAGAATATTTGTTATTTGTAAAACTAGCCTGTACATGTCTATTTTTACATAGTGATTCCATTTCTTTAATGTTAACAAGTTTATTCAAGTTTATCTTTTCCCATAGTGTTGGTAAATTTCAGTTTTGAAAATAAAAAAACAACACATATTTTGGAAAAACCCCAAACCAACTACTCTTGTAACCCAAGCGTTTTAAAAGCAAGTGCCAATTATAAAGATGGGGGAGGGGAGTTCATGAGTTCATTTTGCCTAAATATACAAATTTAAAGACACAAAGTAGTTAATATATCTTTTTGCTTATTTTCCTTTCTATCTGTTATTATATCCTTTTTCACCCTTATTACAGTGAATTTAAACATCTCTATTTAGTTAATCTTGATTGAAATTTATTTTATTGACTTTTTTAAAAGTATGCTTTTTTTCTCTTTCATATTATACAGGGTACCTGAAATCAGTGTTAGAAGAAAAAACAGCGTAGATTCCCACCTAATTGAAGAATTCAGAACTCCAGTTTCTACTTCTAAAAAAAGCCCAGGGAGTTCTGGTGGCCTGGCAGAAAGGAGATGAGCTGAAATTAATGAATTACAGAATTAATAAGTTAATTCTGAAATTCTCGATAAATTCATTTATCCTGCTAAGATTATTTTCTTTTATATGATAGTAGTATATGTAGTAAGGGAGCTCTGTTGGCCTAGTGGTAAGAACCTATGTTGTAATACCAAAGCCATGCGGTTCGAATCCACCAATTGCTCCTTTGGGTCTTGTTGTTGTTGTTGTAGTTGTTGTTATGCGCCGTCTAGTCATGTGCAACTCATAGTGACCCTATGTACAACAGCCCTAAACCTTGCTCTATCCTGCGCCAATCTCATTGCCTCTGACAC
>NW_006399790.1:388952-389536 GCF_000299155.1 Elephantulus edwardii
AGGGAGGGGGAACCAACAACTTGTGGAAGCTGCTGGTGTGTGAAGCCTTCAGATACTCCCCCAGCAAGCGGCCTTTCTGGGCCCTGATTTCTGGATCCCCTGGGAGACCTACGTAAAGCACACGCTGGGGGCCGCCCGCCACTCAACGCGCGTGTGGAGCCCAGTAACAGTCAAGATTGCACACCCTGGGGAATGCAGAGTACCCCACATAGCCAGCCTGCCCAGTGACCCCCTCTGCGCCAAGAGAACCCCTCCCAGCAGTAGCCTCACACCTCATCCTTTCCACATGAGGAACTACTTGCCAGGACTCCTGGCCGTCTTTGTGCCCCAATATGCCTCACATCCGACCACGGTGAGCCATGTGTCCACCCACCCCCACCCCGGGCCCCCAAGGTTTGTCGCAGCCCCCACTGTAACCAACTCGGGCGTTGGCAACACACCCCGCCGTTGTGAGGGTCCCGCCCCTGTGGGCTGTCCGCCACTCAAGGCGCGTGTGGAGCCCAGTAACAGTCAAGATCGCACGCCCTGGGGAACGCAGAGCGCCCCTCGTAGCCAACCCGCCCAATGAGCCAAGAGAACCCCCT
>NW_006399790.1:390626-394420 GCF_000299155.1 Elephantulus edwardii
GGAGAAGGATGGGCAATATCCTCCTGTGATTAATTGCCCCTAAAAACCTACTAGAGGGTCAGCTGTAGATAAATTCCAACTTTACAGCACTTAACAATAACAATAATAACAAAATATTGTGCTAGGACATCTTCCTGGTATAGTGGAAGATAAGTGAGGACAGAAGATCATAAAAAAGACCAGGATGGCTGGCTGCATGAAGAATGATGGAGGCCTGACAACCATGCATTTTTATGACCCTTCAAATCTTGAAATGAATACATGTTCATGAATTTTCAGTCAAGTACTTATACTGTTTTCTCCTACACTTGTTGATATGTACATTAAAAAGATCTTGCAGTAAAGAAATCTGTCAAGGACCAGTGCAATGTGCCAGAGTCACAAAGTCAGTTTAAAGACTAAGGAGCACCTGATCCAAGCCATGACCTTTTCAATTACTTCCTATGCATGTGAAAGTTGGACAGTAATTAATGATGAAAGAAGAATCAATGCCTTTGAATTGTGCTGTTGGAGAATAGTACCAAATGTATTATGAACTGCTAAAAGAATTAACAGGTCTGTCTTGAAGGAAGTGCAATCAGAGGGATTTTTCAAAGCAGAGATGGTGAAAATTTGTCTCATATATGCTGGGCATGTTGTCAGGAGGGGTCCATCCAGCTGGAGGTCTTGCTCTTTTCTCAGACCTACCACCTTCCTTTTCCAGTATCTGACCCCTAGCAATGGACTCAAGCATATTAGAGATGGTGCAGGACAGGACAAGGTTTAGATCTGTTGATGTTCATAGAATCACTGTGATTCTTCCTTGATGTGATGGCACATAATGAGAACAGAGGAAAGCAAAAACACCAGAGAAGAATATGGATTCATTTAAACAACCAACCATTGGTGATCAAAAGGGCAACATTTACCCAGGAAGAAAGCTCAGAAGGTAAAGACAATGGAAGAAGTGATGACGTAAGAGAACATGATCTTGTTGCGAGAAGAGAAATCAAAGTATTATCATGAAATGTGCAAAGACCTGGAGCTTAAAAACCAACAAGGAAGGACACAATCAACATTTCTCATGATGAAAGAATGGAGGAGGAATGTTGTAATACAAAACTTAGACTAGCTAATTATCTTGGGTAATTCTTCCTGTTGGCTAACAGAAAGTCTTGTAGGTGAAGTATCTTTTAACATTCTAGGTCCATATTGTTATTGAGTTGTACAGACAAATGGCTAAAGAAACTATGAAACATTTGTCAAATGGAGTCCTACGAATCACTAAAAAAATTATCAAGTATTCTTGAGATTCTGAAAAACATGAATCTCTAGAACAAATAAGGCTGAGTGGCATAAAACAGCCACAAAAGGACAATTAAGGTATAAAACTACTTGTAAAAAGAACTAAGTTTATGAGTTGTTGTTTGTTGTTGTTATGTGCCATCTCATAACAACACTATGTACGAGAGCCCTAAACCCTGCTGTCCTGTGCCAACCTCATTGTCTCTGACACACCTAATCCCATTACCCCAATCACTGAATAAATCCATTTAGTCGAGGGTCTTCCTCTCTTGAACTATCCCAAACATGATGTCCCTTTCCAAGGACTGGTCCCTCCCTACAACATGCCCAAAGTATGTCAGATGCAGCTTCAGAATCCTTGCCTCCAAGGAGCAGCCTGGCTTCACCCTCTCCAGGGTGAACCTGTTTGTTCTCCTAGCAGTGCATGATATATTCAACACTCTTCTCCACCACTACAGCTCAAAGGCATCAATTCTCTATCTCCCCTAGTTATTGTCCTATAAGTTTATGGTTAGAGAGAATAATTCTTGGATGGTTCACATGGATGCTAACAGAGCAAGAAGATGGTAAAAGTTAGTAATTAGGCTGAGTGAAGGGGGAAATATATAATAAAAATTGGTTAGCTGTTGTAATTCATTAATTGCCTATCAATTATAATCAATGTTATGAAACAAGACATGTATATATGAATGAATGATGAAAGCACTATTATTTTTAAATTTTCCCTCAAATTAACAGTAAATAAATTTTTAAAGGGGGAAAAACAAAATAAAAAAGGAAACTATAACCTTGAATAAAACCCATCTGAATGAAGAGGTCATCTCAACAACAAATTTCATATAGTGAACACAAATGATAAAAGGCCTAGTGAATTGTGTGGTGATATCAAAGGCATAGATAAAGAAAGTAAAATATGATCAAAGAAATAAAATTACTAAAATGAGTGTCCATGGGAATTTTAGAGTTAAGGAGAAGCTAATGTGGATGGAGAAGAAGAAATGACCCCTTTGAGCTGTGGTGTTGGAGAAGAGCACTGAACATCCCATGGACAGCCACGAGAACAAACAGATATATCTTGGAGAGGGTGCAGCTGGAGTGGGTGCTTTGGAGGCAAGAATGATGAAGCTTCACCTCACATACATTAGTCATGTTGTTAGGAGGGGCTATTCCTTGGAGAAGGACATGATGCTAGGAAGGATGGAGGGTCAGTGAGGAAGAGTAATACACTGTAGCAGGTGGATTGCCATGGTCACTCCCGCAATGGGCTCTTGTGTGTCAGGAAGTGGGTGGCACAGGATACAACAACATTCAGATCTTTTGTTTATGGGGTCGCTGAGAGTTGTACTCGACTCCACAGCACCTAACAACAATGTGAATGAAAGAAATGATGGAATAAGAGACCTGAATAGACGATTTAATTTCAAGAAGACATACCAGTCATAATGAAATGTGCAAAGATTTGAAATTGGACCACTAAAAAGGAAGAACCTAAAGAATACTCTTCAAATTGAAAAAAAAAAGGGAGAAAAACACAAGCCTAGACTTAGGAGGCTAGAGGTTTGTAACCGCCATCATTTGCAAGTGGGAGACTGGCCTCACCTTCTCCAGGATGAACCTGTTTGTTCTCCTAGTATTCAATACTCTTATCCAACACCACAGCTAAAGGGCATCAAATGTCATTCTATTATCCCTAGTCACTGTCCAGCTTTCTGATGCATAGCAAGTAATTACAAAGGCCATGGCCTGTATCAGTCACACCTTAGTCTCCAAACTGACATAGTTGCTCTTCAGTACATTGGAGAGTTCTCTGACAGCAGACATTTCCAATGCAATTTGTCTTTTAATTTCCTGGCTGCTGGTACCAAGAATGTTGAGTATGGAGCCAAGAAAACTAAAGCTGTTAACAATCTCTTCATTATCCATCGTCCCAGTGGTGAGAATCTTTGATTTCTTGATATTGAGCTGACATTCATAATGAAGGTTGACCTGAAGCAAGCACTTCAGGTCCTCCCCAGTTTTAGCAAGCAGGGTTGTGGCATCTGCATAATGCAGACTATTGATAAATATTCCTCCAAACCTGATGCCACATTTCTCCTCATAGAGCCCAGCCTCCTGGATAATCTGTTCTGCATATAGATTTAAAAGGTATGGAGATAGGACATATCCCTGGCGTACACCCTTTCTGATTGTGAACCATGCAGAGTTTCCTTGCTCTGTTCTGACAAGTGCTTCTTGGTTCAAGTATAGGTTTCGCATTATCATGATCAAGTGTTCTGAGATTCCCAATCTTCTTAGAGTCAGCCACAGTTCTTGTGATCCACACAGCCAAATGCCTTTGCATAGTCAATGGAATACAGATAGACATTCCTCTGATATTCTCTGCTCTCAGCCAAGATCTATCTAACATTAGCTACAGTGTGGGAGGATATCAAGGGTATCATCCAGGAAGAGTGCAAACAGTCATTGCAAAGACAGAAGAGGAAGAAAAGACCAAAATGGATGTCAGAAGA
>NW_006399790.1:400420-430986 GCF_000299155.1 Elephantulus edwardii
CCATCCATCTACCGACCCACCGGTCCATCCATTAATCAATCCAACTTATTAAGGGGCTTCATCTTATTCTCATGGACAATCTACCAACGTTAATGGGCTTTTCTAGCAATTATTTTTTTCTTGATGACCTGTTCAAATGAAGTAAACCCAAGTCTCATCATCTTCACTTCCAAGCAACGTTCTGGTTATGTAACTTCTTGGACCAATTTGTTTTTTCTGGTAACTGTGGGGCCATTTCATACTCTCCACCAACACCACAGTTCAAATGCACTGGCTCTTCCTCACACTGTCTAGATTTTGTAAGCACATGAGCTGATTTATAAGCTTATTTATTAGTTCTGCAGTTCCTTAGTCATTAGAGTACCAACCATGGTTTTTTAAAACTTCATCATCATCTTTTACAGCAGATTTTCTCCAGGTAATATGACCTTCCATTTTGTGACTGTTGCCTTCCATGGAAATTGGTTGTGGATACAAGTGGGATAAAATTATTGACAACTTATCTTTGTTCCTCATTTATGATCAGCTTGTTTAGTGGTCCAGCCAGGAAGATGTTTAGTTCAAGTGTAATCCATACTGAAGAAATTTTTTTTTCATTCATGAGTAAATGTTATGTCTTACTCATTAGCAGCAAGGAAGTTTGTCCCACAGGTTGCTGACCAGTCTTCTTCCCATGACGTGTTCTTCATCTAGCCCAGATCTCAGATTACTTGTTCAGATTAATAAAGATGCAATAAGGAAAATGAAAGGATACAACTCTGCCTCACACTCTTTTTAATTCTTAAGAACCCTTTTGTAATGGTATAAAAAAAAGGTCTTTTTCGGGGTACAGGACTTATCTCTGGTGTCTTTACAACACAATCTTCTAATCTACCTATCATCTGGCCTTCATAAGTACCATTCCTCTTTCTTCCTCTTATTCACATTAATGATCATTTTTCAGTTTCTTGACGTGTCATGTGTTTTTTTGCTGTTGATATTAGGACACAAAGCTTTTACAAGAAACCACCTTTCTCAGTTTCCCTGAAGATGCACGCCTTCCACAACACTAATTCTTACAAGAAAGTTTCAGGCAGGCATAGTCACTCAGCTCTCCCTTCCTGTGCCAGTTAAAGATCAAAGGAAACCCGGGTGTTGCTCCTTCAGTGGTTCCCATATTCCTTAGAATTCACACACCAGTGAGTTTCCCAGGGGAGGCAGGAGGGAAGGGTCAGTCCTGGTTTGTGCTCCCCTGCCCCCACCCAGTGCTGTGAGGACAGTACCTCAGGCTGGTCCAGCCCTCAGCCCCTGCTTCTCACTCCTTCCCCCTGCTGTGTCTACACAGATTACAGTTTCAGTCTCTCAGACCATCCCCTGACCAAGAAGGGCACATCTCCTATACTGTCCACTAACACAAGATCTGTTCTGTTTCAGAGCCAGAGATGGGCCTCTTCTCTGAGGACAGCAGGGCTGAAGGCCAGCCTGGTCTGAAGCCTCTTCCATCTGTCTGTTGTATCCAGAGAGGGGAGGGAAAGAAGAGTCATGGACTCTTCCTTTTGCAGCATTGGGAGGGGAGAGAAGGAGGATGAGAGAAGAAACACTTTTCCTACAAAATGCCTGGTCTTTGTTTTTCTGACTTTATAGTATTTACCATCCCTTTTTCGTGTTTCTGTGAACATATGTGACCAAGCATTGCAAATAAATTGTAGACTGGATTCACAGTAGTCCTATGAGGCAGTATTATTTTCTTGGGACTTTTGTATTCTTTCTTTACAAGTCTTGAACATCAGCTATGGTCTACAGCAGGTTATATCAGTGTGGGCACTAATGATATTTGGAGTCAGATGGTCCTTCGTAGATGGAAGTTGTCCAGTACACTGTAGGTTTGTCACCTCTGTGCCACAGATGCCACACCCACTAATGGACAGGAGAGATAATCAAAATGTCTCAAGGTGCTATGGAATAGCCCCTGAGAGTGTAAGAAGCAGGCATACAAAAATTCAGTGGGGGGCATGTCCCCAAGGAGGACAGGGATCTCCACCTGTATAAACCATATCTTTGTCTCTCAATGTGGTTCCATCATAAAAATGAAAGACAGAAAGATAAATGTGGCAAAAAATATTCTCTATATTGTCATTGAGAATGCTGGGTGTATGATTCATTCTGATTCAGAAATGCAACTGATGTTGAGCTTTAATCTATATCGAAGACTGCAGTAGAATGCTTTAGGCACTCCTTAGTTTCTGTAAGCAAGGTTGTTTCACCTGTATAACACAGGTTGTTGAGGAGTCTTTTTCCAATCCTGATGCCACATTCCTCCTCATAAAGCCCAGCCTCCTGAATTACCTGTTCCACACATAGATGTGGAGACAAGATGCCTCCCTGATGCAATCCTTTCCTGATTTTGAACCATGCAGTGTTTCCTTGCTCTGTTCTGGGGACTGATTCCTTGTCCAAGTATTGGTTTCATGTTTAGCACAGTCAAGTGTTCTGGTATTCCCATTCTTCTCAAGTTAGCCACACTTTGTTGTGATCCACACACTCAAATGCCTTTGCGTAGTCAATGGAACACAGATAGACATTCTTCTGGTACTCTTTGCTTTCAGGCAACATCCATATGATGTGCTTAGTGCTATAACCACTTCTAAACCCAGCTTGTTTTTCTGGTATCTCTCTATTGATGTCTGGTAGTTTTCCAGTCGTTTGGGGATAGCTGGCAGCATTATTTTGCTTGTATGTGATATTACTGCTATTTTTCAGTAATTTCCATTATCTGTTGGATAACCTTTTTTTTTTAAAATGGGAATAAAAATGGGTGTCTTCCAGTCAGTTGGCTAGGTGGCTTGGAACGACCTTGTGAGCATGTGCAGGGCTGCATCTGTTTGTTGAAATACATCAATTGGTATGTCAACAATTCCTGGGGCCTTATTTTTTGCTGATTCCTTTCTAGCAGCTAGAATTTTCACCTTCATCACCAATGCCTCTTGATCATATGTGGTTTCATGAAGCTCTTCCATGGCAGCCAATTCTTTTTGGTACAGTGACTCTGTATACTCCTCCTATCTTCTTTTAAAGCGTTCTAGATGGTTTAATATTCTGCCCATAGTATCCTTAAGTATTGCAACTCTAGGCTTCAATTTGTTCTTCAGTTCCTTTAGCTGAGAAAGTTTGGCCCTTTTGATTTTCTGACTCCAACTCTTTGCACGTTTCATTATAATACTCTGTTTTCCTGAGCTGCCCTTTGAAATCTTCTGTTTAGTTCCTTAATTTCTTGATTTCTTCCCTTTGTTTTGGCTTCTTGATGTTCTTTTGCAACATTTAGAGTCTTTTTTGACATCCATCTATGTCTTCTTTCTCTGTCTTTTTAATGACCTTTTGCATCCTTCATGAATGATATTCTTTATTATTTATTGGTTTGCTTACAAAGTTCATATTCTCTTCCACATTATTTTTCACACCATTCTTCATTCACATTGTGTTTCATATAGTCATTTCCATACATTATGTTTCATAAAATTTTTCACCATTGAACTATGCCCATCATTGTCCTGTCTTTTCAGGTTGCTGCTTTTCCAGATCTTTCCCAATTCTTTCACTCACTCCCTTCACCCACCAAATTGTGAAATCCTGTAATTTCACTCCTACCTATCCTCATCCCTTTGTTCCAAACCCTTCCTCTCCTTGGGTTCTCATACATAGTTTACTAGTTATGCTTCTATTTTTAAAATAATGGTCTTATGCAGTATTTGTCCTTATGAGACTGAGTGAGTCCATTCCGCATAATGCTGTCATGGATGATACTCTTTATATCCTTCCACAGCCCATCTGGTCTTCATCCATTAGTGTTTAATGCCTCAAACCTGTTCCTGAGTTGGTTTTTAAAATTGGATAGAATAGACACAAGGTCAGATTTAGGTTCTTACAGATTTGCTTTAAATGTCTTTAGCTTCCGTTTGAACGTGTATATGAGTAGTTGATGATCTATTCTACAATCAGCTCTTGACCCAGTTTTCACAGCTGATACTGAGCTTCTCCAGGGATTCTTTCCATAGATATAATCAATCTGATTCCTCTGCAGATCATCAGATGAGGTCCATGTGTACAGTAGCCATTTGCATTTCTTACAAAAGGTATTTGCAATGAAAAAGTCATTAATTATGGAAAATTCAATCATTCTATCCCAGGCCTCATTTCCATCACCAAGTTCATGTTTCCTACTACTGAATCTTCTTTCTTGTTCCCAAATTTTATACACCACTCAGGCATGATTATTAATGCTTCTTTGTTGCATGTTCAATCGATTTCTGACTGCAGAAGTTGGTAAAAATCATCTATTTCTTCTTTGGCTCTGTTTTTGGTGCATATATTTGAATGACAGTGGTATTTACAGGTCTTCTTTGTATGCATATGGGTAATGTCCTAAAACAAAATGCTTAGTATTGGAGGAAATTTAGTGAATGTGAATGAAGGGCTGAATGGAAAGTCAGCTTGCTCTGCAAGCTATCATGTCATTCAAAATTATTTTCTTTAAACAAAAAGGTAATTAGAGGCCATTTATGCTTCCATATGAACTAAATTTGTAATGGTCAAGACATAAATGAAGTTTGGTTCATGATTATTTGATTGTTGGCTATATTTAGTGAGTTAGATTGAGGAAGAAATACATCTTAAGTGACCAGTCTTACTGAAGCAACACCCCTGCCTGATCCATGCTTGGTGGCCTACTGGTAAAAAGCTGTGCCACAATCCCAAAGACATGCAGTTCAAATCTACCAGGTGCTCTGGGAAAGAAGGATCGGCTATCTCCTCTCGTGGGATTCACTGCCTCTATAAACCTGAAGGAGGGTCAGTTTATGAGTTGGTTCCAACTCGAGGGTACACAACAACAGGGGCATTACAGATTTCTTTTATGTTTGTCTTATAAGTTGTCAAGTAGCAATAAGTGCTACAGGGGGGAAAGCCAGGAGGACTGCTCTGGGACGCATTCCCACTATGTCACAAGCAGAGACCTAAGTGAGGTGCGGGTGGAAGTCATGCAAATGTCTAGAAGAGAAGGATTTCAGGCAAAGCAACAAAACAGTAGTAACTGCTATCATGTGATCGATGTGTTTATAGTCCAGCCAGATGGCAAGTGGGGCTGCACAGATATATCCAAGTTAAAGAATCTGAGAGATGCAATCAGAAAAGAGAAGAGGCTAGATCATGTGGGAATGGATTGGGTATGAGAGAAGATGAGAATTTGTTTTGAGTATGAGTGAGCTGTGAGAGTTTAGAGCCACACAGTAACATGAATAGATGTAAACTTTCAACGTATCAGTGTGACTGCCATGTTGAGAAAAACACTGGGGCCAGAAAGGGCATGGGTCAAGAAGAGAAGCGAGAGTCGGAGGGCGGTGGACTGGCCGACCAGCGGAGGGCAGCGTGGGTGGCGCACAGCGGGCGTGGCAGGCATCGGGCTGCGAGCAGCTGCCCGGCGCTGGCTGCTGTGCGGAGGCCAGGATGTGCCGCAAGCCACCTCGTCCTCGTCCTGCCCGAGCTGTGGACCCTGGGTCCTGGGGTCCCCCGCCCCGCGATGGCCCTCACGACCGCCAGGCCCAGCGCACACCTCTGGGCACGTTACCAGGACATGTGGAGACTAGTGCACGACCTCCTGCCCCCTGAAGTCTGCAGTCAGCTGAACCCAGCAACCATCTACGCCAACAATGAGATCAGCTTGCGGGATGTTGAGGTCTATGGTTTTGACCACGACTACACTCTTGCACAATATGCAGATTCACTGCACCCTGAAATCTTCAGTGCAGCCCAGGACATCCTGATTGAACACTACAAGTACCCAGAGGGGATTCGCAAGTATGACTACAACCCCAGCTTTGCCATCCGAAGTCTCCACTATGACATCCGGAAGAGCCTCCTGATGAAGATTGATGCCTATCATTATGTGCAGCTGGGGACGGCCTCCAGGGGCCTCCAGCCTGTGCCAGATGAGGAAGTGATCGACCTGTATGGGGGCAATCAGCACACCCCCCTGTACCACATGAACGGCGTCTATGGCGAGGGTCCCTTGATTAAGCAGTTCATGGACATCTTCTCCCTGCTGGAGATGTCACTCCTGTCCTACGTGGTGGACCACTTCCAGGGCCATGGTCTGGAATTCGACCAGGCGCATCTCTACAAGGATGTGACGGATGCTATCCGAGATGTGCATGTGATGGGCCTCATGTACCAGTGGGTCGAGCGGGACATGGAGAAATACATCTCGAAAGGGGACGAGACATTTGCTGTCCTCAGCTGCCTAGTAGACAATGGAAAGCAGCTGTTCCTCATCAGCTCCCCTTTCAGCTTGGTGGACAAGGGGATGAGGCACATGGTGGGCCCTGACTGGCGCCAGCTGTTTGATGTGGTCATCATCCAGGCAGACAAGCCCAGCTTTTTCACCGACCGGTGCAAGCCTTTCCGAAAACTCGATGAAAAGGGCTCGCTCCAGTGGGATCGCATCACCCGCCTGGAGAAGGGCAAGATCTATCGGCAGGGGAACCTGTTTGACTTCCTGCGCCTGACAGAATGGCGGGGGCACTGCTTTTACTCTACTTTGGAGACCACCTCTACAGTGACTTGGCAAACCTCATGCTGCAGCACGGCTGGCGCACGGGCGCCATCATCCCGGAGCTGGAGCGGGAGATCCGCATTAACAACACAGAACAGTATATGCACTCGCTGACTTGGCAGCGGCAGGAGCTGAGGTGCATCACCAAGGCACTGTTCAACCCTCAGTTTGGAAGCATCTTCCGCACCTTCCACAACCCCACCTACTTCTCCCGGCACCTCGTGCGTTTCTCTGACCTCTTCATGGCCTCGCTCAGCTGCCTGCTTAACTACCGTGTGGACTTCACCTTCCACCCACGCCGCACGCTGCTGCAGCACGAGGCCCCACTCTGGATGGACCAGCTCTGCACTGGCTGCATGAAGACACCCTTCCTTGGCGACATGGTTCACATCCGCTGAGGGCACCTTTATTGTCCCAGACAAGCCCCCAGCCCCCTTGCCCTGCCCACTCTGGGCATCTGTCCAGACAGGCAATAAAGGCCGTCCGTCTCCTTAAAAAAAAAAAAAAAAGAAGAGAAGCAGAAAAACCAGTTGAATTAATGCCCATGGGAGACGCTACATGGACAAGCTTAGTGGTAACGATAGTCTGATTTAGGATATATTTCACAAGGTAGAACTACTAAGACTTGCTGTTGGATCAAATAGCAGTAGAAGACAGGAATCAAGAATGAGCCAAACAAGCCTGATATGAATGATGAATACATGGGGACAGCACGCCCTGAAATGAAGATGACAGCAAGAGGACCCAATCTGCATAGAGGAAATAAAGATTTGGGGTTTTAGCTTATCAAATGTAAGATGCTCATTAATATTCATACAGGGATATCTGTTTGGCAACTGGAGTTCAATCCAGAAATGTCAGGTAGACATATAAATCTGGAAGTCATCACTGGGAGAGATAATCTTTAAATCTGTGGAGAGTGAGAACAGAATTTAGAGAATGAGTGGAAATGGAGCAAAAGGATTGATCTAATGATTAAGCCCAAGGGCACTCTCATGTTTAAAAGTGATGAGAAGAACAAAAAGGGAGATGGCAAGAAGCAGTCAATGAGGTAGAGAGAAAAGACGAGAAAGTAAGGTCTATCTCGAAGGCCAAAGGGGGAAAGGTATTTAAGTAAAGATAGTCCAATGTATCAGAACGAAAGCTAAAAATATTCTCTGGAAGGCAAAGTAGTTTTAAAACAGTGGCTAGGTATGAGTGCCACAGTGGAGGATGCTCAGATGAGAATAAGGGAAAAAGAGAATGAGTGAGCAACCCAAGTTTTTCTAGAAATCAGAAGAGGAAAATGGGAGGAGTTGTCACTGGAAAATCTAAGCTGAAATCCACTGCAATCAAGTTGTTTCCAACTCATACTCACTCTAAAGGGCAAAGTAGAAAGCTGTGAACCTTTAAAGATGATTATTACTTTTTCTTTTTCTCAAGGAGTGGTGGATAAGTTCGAACCACTGTCCTTCTAAGTTTGAAGGCACGTGATCTACTCACAGCCGCATCAGAGCTCCTTATAATGGGAAGCAAAGGGGTAAAGAGAGGTGGTTCTTTTTTAAGATGGTACATATTATAACATGTAAATGCAACTGAGAATAAGACAAATTGATTATGCAGAAAGAAACACGATAACTTCAATGATAAAAATCCTTTTACTCAAGGGCTCAACAAATTTTTGTCTGAAAAGGGCAAGATACTAAATTTTTTGGCTGTGTGGGTGACACCACTCCATCCTGCTATTTGTTGTAGTATGTGAAAACAGACCCAGACGAAACATAAACAAATGCGTACAGCTGTGTTCCACTAAAACTTTATTTTCAAAACAGGCAGCTGGCTGGATTTGGCAGTACTGTGTCAACCCCTGATTGACTCAATAAATATTTTCTGAATTGGAATAAAATTCCTTTGAACAAAATGGAAAATGTTGTACTATATAATAATGTAGTTATATGGAACTGAGGCTCTGTTATTTAATTAAAGATTTAGTATAACGTCCTGATGTCATCTTGCAAGGAGATTCCTAGCTCTGGACCTTAGCTTTATGTTTATGCTCAACTGAGCTTTATCTTATGTAATTCTCATCAGTACTTAGTATAAAAATAAATAAAACATGTGTATCCTATCTTAAGATTACATAAAGCTTAGAGGGGAGGGGGACGTATTTTGTTTGTTTTTGGTTAACAGAAGTTTGATGATGTTAGTTAAGCAGGACACCAGAGCTATAACTAGGACTGTAGAACAAAACAATTAAAAAATAAAGTATGCAGTGTAATAGATGCAACATAAAAATCTGTATGCAGAGCATATAGAAGTCTCAGTTGATTGTAAGCTCCATATTATTCAAAAGAATGACCTACTTTTGAAGATAGATACATTCAATATTGACCTACATTGATAAATATCTAGCATATAAAATGAGGGAGAGTGTCATCTCATGTGTACTAACTTCAACAGTATTCCAGACACTAATTTTTTTTAATTTAGGTTGTTTATTTTTCATTTCAATGAATATCTACAGAGATTTTGGAATTCCATTCATTCATTGTTGCACCCTTCTCCCCGCACAAACCCCTCCCCCTCCCCCCGTTTGCTCCTCTCCTTGAAAAGCAAAAGAAAAACTCCCTCATTGATACACAATCCCCCCCGCACCTCCCCAAACCCCACCCTCTACCCCCAAATATAATCCACTCTGCAACCCTCATTGCATACTCCTACGATAAAAATAATGCCCTAAAATATAATACTTTTAGACTATTCTCTCCCCCATAGACTTCAATGCCATAAACATATTTCATCCAGTTTTTCTCAGTCTTACCCCCCACCCCAATGCCAGCCTCATTCTACAACAGTGGCACCATATAGCATTTGTCCCTTTGTGACTGAGATACCTCACTCAGCGTAATGTCCTCCAGGGTCACCCATTTTGAATAATATTGCATGAGTTCCTTGTTTTTCAATGCAGCATAGTATTCCATTGTGCGAATATACCACAGCTTCTCTACCCATTGGTTTGTTGATGGGCATTTAGGTTGTTTCCAACTCCTTGCTATTGTAAACAAAGCCGCGATAAACATGGGTATACATATATCTACTTGGATGTCATTTATGGTCTCTTTAGGGTATATTCCCAGTAGTGGAATTGCTGGGTCAAATGGTATCTTTATTTGCAACTTTTTGAGAAAGCGCCACAATGCTTTCCACAGTGGTTGCACCATTTTACACTCCCACCAACAGTGAATAAGGGTTCCAGTCTCTCCACAACCTCGCCAGCATTTGTTGCTTGCTGTTCTGTTAAATTTTGCTAGTCTTACAGGAGTGAGATGATATCTTATGGTTGTCTTGATTTGCATCTCTCTCAGGGCTAGGGATTTTGAACATTTCTTCATGTGCTTGTTGGCCATCTGAATGTCTTCCATGGTGAAGTGTCTGTTCATATCCTGTGCCCATTTTTCAATTGGATTATTCTCCTTTATCTTGTTGTGGTGCTCAAGTATTTTATAAAGTCTAGATATAAGTCCCTTGTCTGACATGTCACTACCAAAAACTTTTTCCCAGTCTGTGGCTTCCCTTTTTACCCTGTTAGAGAAGTTTCTGGATGCACATAGGGATTTGATTCTTAGAAGGTCCCATTCATCTATTTTATCTTCTCCTGGTTGTAAATTTTTCAGAATACTGGGAAGACTCTTTATGTTGTGGATTAGGACTACTAAAGTTTTTCCAAGCTTTTCTTGAATAAAGTTTACAGTCCTTGGTTTTAGTCCTAGGTCCATGATCCACCTTGAGTTGGGTTTTTTATATGGAGTGAGGTGGGGATCTTGTTTAATTCTTCTGCAGACAGTTTTCCAATTTTGCCAACACCATTTGTTAAAAAGGCTGTCATTTCCCCACCTAACTGATTTCATCTCTTTGTCAAAAATCAATTGCCCATAAATAGATGGGCTGATTTCCGGGTTCTCAATTCTATTCCATTGATCTATGTGTCTGTCATTGTACCAGTACCATGCTGTCTTGACTACCACGGCAGTGTAGTAGGATTTTAAGTCAGGGAGTGAGATGCCTCCTACCGTTTTTCTATTTTAAAGGAGTATTTTGCTTATTCGTGGCTTCTTTCCTTTCCAAATGAAGCTGGAGATTGCCTTTTCCATCTCATTGAAGAATGAAATTGGTATTTGTATTGGGATTGCATTGAACGTGTACATTGCCTTTGGTAGTATTGCCATTTTCACAACATTAAGCCTTCCTATCCATGAGCAGGGAATATTCTTCCACTTCTCTAGGCTTTTTTTTTGTTTGTTTCTTGTAATAATGTTTTGTAATTTTCTTTGAATAGATCTTTTGTGCTTCTAGTTATATTTACTCCCAAATATTTAATCTTGTGATTAGCTATTCAGGCACTAAATTTTGAAGAGAGATCTGCTCAGTTAAAATCCATTTGGAGGTGAGTGGGCCTGGAAGGTAAGGGGTCAGAAAACTATTTTGCCTGAGGAATAATTACAGCATGGAAGGATATTTCATATGGGACAGAAAACATTTAGTACAGGAATGAATGCAGTCTCCGTTAGATACTCAAATATGAAAAAGAAAGAATGAGATGCTATTGGTTACAGGATAGCTCTTTGCTGAGCACTGTAAGGCAGGTTTTCCTAAGAGTTATATATTGTTATATGCTGTCAAGTCACCTGTGATTCATGGTGACCCCGTGTACAACAGCTCTGAACCCTGCTCTATTCTGAGCCAACCTTATAGTCTGACACACCTAGCCCCATTACTCTAGTCACTGAGTCAAACCAACTCACTGAGGGTCTTCACCTTCTGCACTGTCCCTCCACCCTCCCAAGCATAATATACCTCTCTAAGGACTGGTTCCCTCCTTGCAACATGCTCAAAGTAGGTCAGACAGACTTCAGAATCCTTGCCTCCAAGGAGCAGCCTGGTTTCACCCTCTCCAGGACAAACCTGTTTATTCTCTTAGCAGTTCATGATATAGTCAATACTCTTCTCCAACACCACAGCTCAAAGGCATCAATTCTCCTATCATCTCTAGTTATTGTCTACCTTTCTTATGCATAGCACATAATTGGAAAACCATGGACTGGATCAGGCACACATTAGTTTCAAGACTGACATTGTTGCTCTTCAATACTCAGGATATATATATATACACACACACACACACACACACACACACACACACCCAGTGAGTGGGTGAGCTTGCAAAAAGGAATCAAACAGAAGATAAATCTTGTGAAGAATATTCTTTTACTTTCAATGATTATGCCTTGGTCTTCTCACCAGTAAAACATGCATATTAACTCTCTTAGAGAATTTGCTGATAACTCTCCAGGGGCCCTTTTGATTATTTTAAAGAACCCTTGAAAGGTTAAGGTAACAGCAAGCACTCCCTAGGAAATGGGGCTAAAACACAGGGAGGGTGGAGGGAAAACAAAAATCCACCACCACTAATTATTTTTGTGTCATTTAACAACCTCTTCCATGACAACTCTCTTCTGCTCCTATTACACATTTTTCTGGAACACTCCATTGGCTAAGGTTCTGCCTGGGCTGTCAGCTGCAGGGTTCAGCAATGTAACCATCAAGCCATCATTTTTCCAACTCATTAGACCGTATTATTAGAGTTGTTGTCACTACAGCCCCTATTGCTTGGGGCGTAAATATGTCTGAGCCCGACTGGGAACTCAGAGCTTCTCTTTCCTTTTCTTCAGTTTTCTTTCATTTAACAACACAGTTAAGAAGAACATTCTCTCAAGGTTCTGCTTATGAGTCTTTAACCTTAACATCTTTTATTTACCAGCCTATTTCTGGAAGAGACAGAAGCAGCATGCTGGTGTTTCTCTCCATGACAGAAAAGGTCAGGTCCTTCATTGCTGTGGCCTAAGGTACCTCAGAAATTATTTGTCAAGAATGAAGAATGCTAGTCTTGAACTGCTCCAACATCTCAGAAAAACAGATGTTTTCTTGGCCATTTCATTTTACAGATTAATGTTAAAACAAGTGGCAATTGGAAATTCTACCTGTTTTTTAAGAGGCTTATCTTTGATGTCCATTTCTCACTGTTATTTGCTTTGCTCCTGGAA
Source organism: Elephantulus edwardii (assembly GCF_000299155.1). NCBI lineage: Eukaryota > Metazoa > Chordata > Mammalia > Macroscelidea > Macroscelididae > Elephantulus > Elephantulus edwardii. The sequence goes on from NW_006399790.1 coordinate 413,084, forward strand.
TCACACAAGGTAAAAATTCAATTACATCCGTTAACGTTCTTCTGGCCACTTATTCTACAGATGTGTAAATATGTAAGGATTCTGACAACACAACTATAATAACCAAAAATTGTACTAAAAATGACGTTCTTTCATGAGCAAGACCCATGGTGCAAAAAAGTATTTCATAAATGCTATCATTAAAGCATTTGTTACGAGTCTACACAGCTGGGAAAGTTTAAGGTGTATCAGGAGCAAGTTCATGAAATGACATGTGAAATGAATTGGTGTGTGTGTGTGTGTGAGAGAGAGAGAGAGAGAGAGAGAGAGAGAGAGAGACACGCACACTCTCAGATGACTGTCCAAAATAATTTTTACTCTATTTTCTTAGTAACAGAAGCATGACAATGACCCAGCAATAAAATACTTGCCCACGCTTCCAATAAGGTGTAGACACAAGTATTTCAAAAGGGCTTTTAGCAAATCTTTTTACAGGCTGTTTACAGTTCCTTTTTCTTCCCTGGAACACTATGGCTAGAACTCTAACTGCCATATTGCCACCATGAGGTGACCATGAGAATAAAGGCAGTACCTTAAAGATGGCAGAGTTAAGAAAACAAACAGAAGGATCCTGGAATATTACTAATATTGTTGAACCACCATAGCATCCTTGGATTTGCTTTACATTTTCCAGAAGAATGTTTGACAATGTCTAGAGACATTTGTGATTATCACAACTGGAGAGGTGATTCGATTGTATCTAGTAGATAGGGACTAAGGTTACTGCTAAATATCCTACAATGCACAGGCCAGCCTCCACAGAGTCATCTTTCTCAAAATGTAAGTAGCTCTAAAGGTGAAAAGCCTGCGCTAGAGAGTAAAAACCTCTGTTATTTCAGGCAGTTAGCAATGGAAATGTAATTCCTGATACACAATGAAAGCATTCTCAAAATCAAGGTTGTTTCATCATACTTAACTGTTATGTTATCACATTTATAAGAATTAGAGTGAATGTTAAACAAAATGTTGATATTATGAGACTCAGGCTTCCTTTAGTTAAATTTAATTTTCCTGTGCCAAGAGAGAACAATAATTATGAACATTTTAAGGTCCTTCCAGGCAATGCATCATTAACAAAGTTATTGTATCACTGTTCCTTGTATTAAAAGCAATACTTAGCTATGAATAGTTGTCTGAAAAAATCCAATGAGATTTGTAAATTCTCATTCAAATGTAATAGATTTTTAAGATTAAAATATCAAAGAACTAGACTTTGGTTCCTGAAAATGTTAAACACAGAAATGCCATATGCTCTAGCAATTCTACCCTTAGGTGGAATATATGCGCCAAATATAACCAAAATGATATCCCAACAAATAGTTATGTAAGTATGGTTAGAGCAATAATATGTCCAATCACTAAATGGTAGACACAATCTATATGTCCATTTCTCATGTTGTTGAAAAGGTAAAGAGTAAGTAATATATACATACACTGGACTATTTCTCATCCATTAGGAAAAAGAAAGTTCCAAGACATGCTGCAAAGTAGATAAACTTTAAAAAAAAGTATGCTACATGAAAGAGGCTGGTCATAAAAGACCACATATTGTATGACTCTTGTTTACATGAAACATCTCGGACAGATAGAAGATGGATTAGTATTTTCCAAAGGTTATACAATTATAACCAGGTAGACACTCCTTAACGGGTACAAGTTTCCTTTTAGGGTGATGAATGTGTTTTGGATATCAATAATGGTGATGGTTGCCAAATTATTAATGTATTAAAATGGAACTTCTATCATCCTTACTTGTCCAGCTCTCTGATGCATAGCAAGGAAGTGTGAAGACTATGGCCTGAATCAGGCACACCTTAGTTTCCAGACTGACATCATTGCTCTTCAGTACTCTAGAGACATCCCTAACAGCAGACTTTCCCAGTGCAGCTCGTCTTTTGATTTCCTGACTGCTAGTGCCAAGAGTAATGATTGTGGAAGTAAACAAGCTAAAGTGATCAACAATCTCAATCCCTTCTCTATAAGGAAGCTGCCAATTGGTGCAGCGGTGAGAATCTTTGTTTTCTTGATATTGAGCTTCAGTCCAGAATGGAGAAATGGAATTAGGACTGTCAAAATGATGAGATTGGCTCAGGATAGGGCATGATTCAGAGCTAATGTACATAGGGTCCTTATGAATTGCAGGTGACTCAATGACACATAACAACAACAAAATGGCACTAAATTGTACACTGTAAGAGTTAATTTTGTGCATTTCATCTCAATTGCAAAAGGAAACCAGTAAGATCGACACAGGTGACTACCATAATGGGCTTGAGCATGACAGAGTCATGAGGATGGTACAAGATAGGATAAAGTTCAGCTCTGTTACTAATACAGTTGCCATGAGACATAGTCGATTTGGTGACTCCTAACAACAGCAGCAACAACTATCTTGGTTGTTTTACAAATCTCAGAAAGAGTTCTTTTTGATGCACTAAGTTGCCTGAAGGACCAGAATATTTACCTAAAACATAGCACTTCAACTCAATAAAAGTAAAAAGTTGTAGTATAGATTTTATGTAAGATTTGAGAATAAGTTGTTCCCTTCCTTTATGGCTGATACAAATGTGGAGAGTGTGAAGAAACAGTCTAGTGGAAAATGGTGGTCTTATAAAGATTCTGTTTGAATCTACCAGTTTCCTGAAGGAGAAATACGGGCAATCTCCTTTCTAGTTAATAAACTGCCTCTGAAAACTCACTTATTAATTGATTCTGACTTAAATATATATATCAACAACAAAAGACTAGCAGCAAGAACTCTACTGAAGAACTGAGCTAGGGCCCCTCCTTGTCCCTCTATAAAGGTCTTCCAAAAGAGGCTGACAGACTCGTGCGTTCAATGGATTAGGTATTAAAATAGCTTCAATGTGTTAACACACATTACACAATAAATATGCTTTACATCACTTTAGTAAAGTTCCTTTATAAGAACCTCTGTTTAAAGGTTCTGTTGAGCACACTTTAAAAATGTATGACTATGCTAGGTTTGCACGTCAATCTATTTGAGAGTAGAAACAAACTTTTCAAAGACTTTTCCTTTCCCCCCCAAACAGGTTGTTGGCAGAATTCTTAATTTGAAAAGAAGTAGAAAAAATAAACCATCCAACTTCTTTTCATTATTTATGGATAACGAATCATGATAGAATTGTTCATTTCCTTCCATTCTGCAAAATAAGTTTTATATTTTTATTTTTAATTTATTTCTATTTTTGTTTCAGTGAATGAGTTCAAACTGCATAGAACACCTGCATTTCAACCCCTTTTTCTGCCTTCTTGCAATGACTGTTTATAGCTATATTCACACTAGAGCAATCAAAATGAAAGCAGTGTTCATGTGAAATTCTACATAATGACAAATTTAAATTTTCAAACTCATCTACATTATGTAATTGAGCAAATGTCACTATTAACCTATGATTCTTAGAAGAATGTAAAAATCAAATGATCATTTAAAAAAAAACAACCCTGCATTTTTTTCCTAAGCTTAAGATACCTTTGTTGTTATTGTTGTTGTTATGTGCCTTCGAGCCAAAGTGAATCATAGCTGTCCATCCGGTGGGTTTTCAGAGGCAGCAAATCCCACAGAAGATGGTCCATCCTTCTGCCATGAAGTAACTGGTGGATTAGAAACATATGCCTTTGAGATTGAAGCTCAGCTTCTTACCACTAGGCCACTGCTTTACCAAATAATTTTACAAGTTGAACCATAACAAGTCAACATTCCTAAATCACCCATAATTAAACATATAAGTATAAGACCATGCACCTCCAACTATTTTGCACTCATATTCATTTAAGTTATGCAGAGCATATGAACCTGGAACTGAGAGTTTTGATGGATGTGCATTGTTTAAGTTAAAATCTATGAGTTTTTAAATGTTTGTCATTTAACGTTTTCTAAGAAGGTAGAAGATGGAAAAATTACTAGTAATAAATATGCCAATAATTTGTAAAGAAAAATACTGGAAAAGATGTTGTCCTAGCCTCACCTATAATTCCTTATACATTCTAGAAACTTATCTTACAATTGCCCAAACATACTATTTTTTTCCCTCTTGAGTGCTTTTTCAGGTCAATAGAGCACATTTTTCACATGCAGACAATTTACTAGGAAATTATCTCAGGCAATAGTTATCAGTAGTTGATATATGTATGTTGTTGTTAGGTACCACTGAGTTGAGTACAACTGAGAGTGACCCTATGAACAAAAGACATGAAAGTCCTATTCTGTGACATTCTCATCTCTGCCCCACTTAAACCTACTGCTGCAGTCACTGTGCCAATCCATCTCATTAGGGAGCTTTCCTCTATTTAACTGACCCTCCATTTTCCAAGCAAGATGTCCCTTTCCAGTGGATAGCCTCTCCTAGCAACATGTTCAAAGCATGAGGTGGCTGGCTGTCCAGTCTACTTTGAGGAGGGAATTTTGTTGGCCTAGTGGTAAGAAACTGAGCTGTAATCCTTGAAGTGTGGGATTCAAATTCACCAGTTGCTCTCCAGGAGAAAAATGAGCAATCTTCTCCTGTGTGATTAACTGCCTCTGAAAACCCACTGGATGGTCAGTTATGGGTCTTTTCTGACTCAACGGCATACAACAACTACCTTAAGGTGGTAGCTCTTTCCCAGAAATATTTTTTGTGTCTTCCAACCTGACAGTAGTATATTGGACAATGTCTACTGCTATATGTAGGGTTTTTAAGGGCTCATCATTTCAGAAATGTGTGGCCATCCTTCTTAGTCTAAGTCTGTAAGCTCCACTGAAACCTGCTCACCATATTTGTCCTTTTTAGTTTTGAAATACTAGTGATGTAGTTTCTACCATCACATTAACATACAAACCAACACAGTAGGACTGACAGATAAGTGGTGGAATTACCTAGTAGAGGGTGCCTCCAAGGAGCACTCTGGCTGCACTTCACCTAAGACATATCTGTTTGTTCTTTTGGCAGTCCATGAGATAGATATTCATCACGCTTCTCCAACATCACAACTTAAAGGCTTCTGTCATTCTTATTCATTGACTAGCTCTCAGCAGCACAGAAAGTGATTTAAAACACTATGGTCTTAATCAGGTGCACCTTAGTCTTCAAACAGACATCATTGTTCCAGTATTTTGGAGAGGTACCAACAAACAGTTGCCCAGTACAATATGTCTTCTGATTACTGGTACCAAGGGTGTTAACTGTTGATCCAAACAGGAAGAAATCATTGAAACTTCAATACTTTTCCCACTTATCATGATGTTATCTATTAGCCCAGTAGTGAGGACCTTTGTTTTCTTGATATTGAGGTGTAATCCATACTGAAAGCTATGATCTTTGAACTTCTGCAGCAAGTGTTTTCAAGTCCTCCTTACTTTCAACAAGCAAGGTGATGTATAATTACACCAATTTTCTTGCCCCTCAAGGGACATAATTTGTAGGTACCCTAAAGCTCCTCAAAGATAGCATTTAAAAAAAAAATATATATATATACTATTTTTGTCACTGGCTTGATAATGTACCCTCTATTAGATAATTCCACCACTTATCTGTCAGTCCTACTGTGTTGGTTTGTGTGTCAATGTGATAGTACAAACTACATCACTAGTATTTCAAAACTAAATAGGACACAGCTTTAGTTTGCTTGGCTCCATAGTCAACAGTCTTGGCACCAGCAGCCAGGAAATTAAAAGGCGCATTGCCATGGGAAAGTCTGCTGTTAGGGACCTCTCCAAAGTGCTGAAGAGCAGTGGTATCTCTCTGGAGACTAAGGTGCGTCTGATACAGGCCATGGTCTTCGCAATCACCTGTTATGCATCAGAGAGTTGGACAATGACCAAGGAGGATAGAAGGAGAATTGATGCCTTTGAGCTGTGGTGCTGGAGAAGAGTACTGAGAATACCATGGACTGCTAGAGAAACAAAAATATTTGTCCTGGAAAGGGTTAAACCAGGTGGCTCCTTGGAGGCAAGGATTCTGAGGCTCCGTCTAACTTACTTTGGACATGTTGTGAGGAGAGACCGGTCGTTGGAGAGGGACATCATGCTTGGGAGGGTGGAGGGACAGCGCAGGAGAGGAAGGCCCTCTATGAGGTGGAGTGATTCAGTGACTGGGATAATTGGGAGAGAAGTGTCAGAGACAGTGCGATTGGCACAGGACAGAGCGGAGTTTAGGGCTGTTGTACATAGGGTCACTATGAGTCGCAGGCGACTCGACGGCACATAACAACAACAACAACATGGTTAGCAGGTTTCAGTGGAGCTTAGACTTAGACTAAGAAGGATGACCACACATTTCTGAAATGATGAGCCCTTAAAACCCTACATATAGCAGTAGACATTGTCCAATATACTACTGTCAGGTTGGAAGACACCAAAAATATTTCTGGGAAAGAGCTACCACCTTAAGGTAGTTGTTGTATGCCGTTGAGTCAGAAAAGACCCATAGCTGACCATCCAGTGGGTTTTCAGAGGCAGTTAATCACACAGGAGATTGCTCATTCTTCTCCTGGAGAGCAACTGGTGAATTTGAACCCCACACTTCCAGGATTACAGCTCAGTTTCTTACCACTAGGCCAACAGAGCTCCCTCCTCAAAGTAGACTGGACCTTAATGGCATGGATGGAGTAAAGCTTTATGACAATAACTTACATTCACTGATGTGGCATGTTTACAAATTATCAGAAACAGCTGGAGCTGCAAACATCCATTAATAACTAAGATGGGGAATGAATGAAGTATGAATCTAGGAAAATGAAAAGTTGTAAAAAAATGAAATGATGCACATGAAGATCCATATTCTAGTGGTTAGTGAGCTGAGATGGACAGGTATTCGCCATTTGAAAACACATAATCGTATGATTTACTATGCAATGAATGACTAAAAAAGAAAAGTGTCATGTTCTTCATCAAAAAGAACATTTTAAGATTTTTCCTGAAATACAAAGCTATCAATGATAGAATAATATCCATATGTATACAAGGAAGACATGTTCATACAATTACCATTCAACAATATAAACTAATAAAGAAAAATATGAAGAAATTTAGGATTTCTACCAAAATGAATAAGGATGATAGAAAAAGAATGGATGCCTTTGAGTTGTGGTGTTGGAGAATACTGAATATGTTGTTGTTATTGTTGTTGCTGTTGAGTACCACAGAGTAGGAATCAACCCATAGTTGACGCTCCGTGCACAGGAGGAGACTGCCATCCATCTCCCCCAGAACAGCTGGTGGATTCAAACTGCATTCCTTTGGAGTTGCAGCACAAACGAATCAAACAGGTAAGTCTTAGAGAAAGTGGAGCCAGAGTACTCCATAAACTCAAGGATGATGAGGCTTCATCTCACACATGTGAATGCTGTAGTTGTTGTGTGCCCTCGAGTCACCTGCAACTCATAGCAACTCTATGTACAATATCTCTGAACCTGCCCTATCCTGAGCCTGTCTCACTGACTCCAACACACCTAATCCCATTGCCCCAGTTAATGTGTCAATCCATCTCATCTGGAGTCTTTTCTCTCCTTCGTCATCCCTCCACCCTTCCAAGCATGATGTCCTTCTCCAAGGATTGGTCCCTCATGGCCATATGCCCAAGGTATGTGAGACAGAGCTTCAGAATCCTTACCTCCAAGAAGAAACTTGGAGGGTTTCTCCCTCTTCAAGACCGAACTATTTGTTCTCCTGGTGCTCCATGATATGTTCAGGAATGCTATTAGGAGGGGCCATGCCTTGGAAATGCACATCATACTTAGAAAGTTAGAGGGTCAGTGAAAAAGACAACCCTCAATACAGTGATTTCAGAAATGGATTCAAGTGTGTCAGAAATTATGAGAATGGCACAGGATAGGACAGGTTTCAGATCTGTTGTTCATAGAGCTGTTATGAGTTGTATTGAACTCTATAGAACCTGTTCTTGTTTCCTAACAACAACAAACTTCTACAGCCTGAACTTTATTAACCCTGAAATCAACATGAATAACTAGTCATTAGAATGTAAAGTTGGAAGCAAAAGATTGTAGTTAAGTAGCGTCGACACGAGCACAACTCATAGTACCCTATGAACAATAGAACTGAACTCTGTCCCTTCCTGTGCCATCCTTATCATCCTCAATACATCTGAGTCCATTGCTGCAAATGTTATCAATCCATCTCATTGAGGGTCTTCCTGTCATTCACTGACCTTCCACCTTTGCAAGATATATCTGTTTATTCTTTTAGTAGTCTATGGGTCATTACTCTTCTCCAACACCAGGGCTCAAAGGCATCAATTCTCCATTTGTCATCCTTATTGATTCAACTCTCAGATGCACAACAGGTAAATGGGAAAAAAAATCACAGCTTGAATTAGGCACACCTTAGTCTTCAAACTAACATCACTGTTCTTCAGGAGTTTGAAGAAGTCCCTGAGAAAAGGCTTTCCCAATCCATCTCCTGATCTGACTACTGATACCGAGGGTGGTGATTGTTTTTCCAAGGAAGACAAGGTCAATGACAATTTTAAACTTCTCTCCATCTATTCTGATGATGCCTATTGGACTAACGGTGAAGGTTTTGTTTTCTTGATGTTGATATGTAATCCATATTGAAGCCAATAGTCTCTGATCTTCTGCAGCAAGGACCTCAAGTTCTCCTCACTTTCAGCAAGCAAGGTTATGCCACCTGCACAGTGTAAGTTGTTTTATGAGTCTTCCTCCAATCCTGATGACACATTCTTCTTCATAAAGTTCAGCTTCTCAGATGATTTACTCAGCATACAGAGTAATAGGTTTGCAGAGGAAATATAGTCTTAATGCACACTTTTCTTGAGTTTAAATCACACAGTGTACCCTTGCTTTGTTCTGACAACACCTTCTTGGTCTAGGTATAGATTTTGTATGAGCATAACTAAGTGTTCTGGAATTCCATTTTTTTTTCCAATGTTGGCCATAGTTTGTTATTGTTCACAAAATCAAATGCCTTTGCATGGTCAATAAAGTACAAATAGACATTCTTCTGGAATTTGCTTTCAGACAGGATCCATCTGACATCAGTAATGACATCCTTGGTGCCACAGCCTCTTTTAAATCCAGCTTAAACTTTTATCTGGATTGGGATGATCTTCAGCAATGCTTTGCTTGCATATTATAGCAATTACATGGTCAAATAAAAATATTTATGTTATTCCTATGTGCCATTGAGTTGTAACTGACTTATACCTGACCTTGCAGTGAATTTTCAGATGCTACAAATCACATGGGAGGAGAGTTCCCATCTTTCTCCAGTAGAGCAATTGATGGATTTGAACATTGTGCCTTCAGGTTATCGGCACAATTCTGTAACACTGGTCACCCTAACTGACACATGTTTTGTGTTGTTATTGTTATGTACCATAGAGTCACTTGTGACTCATAGCAATCCTATGTACAACAGCTCTGAAACCTGCTCTATCTTAAGCCAATTTCATTGTCTCTGACACACTCTTCCCCATTACACCAGTCACTGAATCAGTCCATCTCATCCAAGGTCTTCCTCTTCTGCACTGTCCCTCCACCCTTCCAAGCGTCCTTCTCTAGGGACTGATCCCCCCTTGTAACATGGCCAAAATATGTCAGAAAGAGCTTCAAAATCCTTGCCTCCAAGAAGCAGCCTGATTTCACCCTCTCTGGATCAACCTGTTTGTTCTCCTAGCAGTCCATGGTATATTCAATACTCTTCTCCAGCACCACAATTCAAAGGTATTGATTCTTCTATCATCCTCAGTTATTGTTCAGCCCAATGAAGTAATTGCAAAGACCACGCAATGCATAAGATGAACCTTAGTTACCAGACTGACATCATTGTTTTTCAGTACTCTAGAGAGGTTCCTGACAGCAGATTCTCTGCAATGCAATTCATCTTTTGATTTCCTGGCTGCTGGTACCAAGAGTGTTGATTGTAGAGCCAAGCAAGCTGAAGCTGTTAATCTAAATTGCATGGGAAGAGATTCTCCACCTACAAAAAATATATAAACACATTGCTATTGAGTTTGATTCTAACAGCAATTCAATAGGACAGAGTAAAACTGCCCTTAAGGATTTCAAAGGGTGTACATTTTTTTAAATACTTTCTACAGAACAATCTCACTGATTTCACATGCAAGCAAGATTTTACTGAAGATTATCGAGAAACAACTGGAACAGCACATCAACAGAGAACTACCAGAAGTCCAGGCTGGAACGCCAGGGATGTATCCTATCTCCATACCTTTTCAACCTATATGCAGAACAGATTATCCGGGAGGCTGGGCTCTATGAGGAGAAATGTGGGGTCAGGATTGGTGGACGATTTATCAACAATCTGCGTTATGCGGATGACACAACCCTGCTTGCTGAAACTGAAGAGGACCTCAAGCGCCTGCTGCAGAGTGTCAAGGACTGCAGCCTACAATATGGATTGAGGCTCAATGTCAAGAAGACGAAGATTCTCACCACTGGACCAATTGGCAGCATCAGGATGGATGGTGAAGAGATTGAGATTGTACACAGCTTTAGTTTGCTTGGCTCCATAGTCAACAGTCTTGGCACCAGCAGCCAGGAAATTAAAAGGCGCATTGCCATGGGAAAGTCTGCTGTTAGGGACCTCTCCAAAGTACTGAAGAGCAATGGTGTCTCTCTGGAGACTAAGGTGCGTCTGATACAGGCCATGGTCTTCGCAATCACCTGTTATGCATTGGAGAGTTGGACAATGACCAAGGAGGATAGAAGGAGAATTGATGCCTTTGAGCTGTGGTGCTGGAGAAGAGTATTGAGAATACCATGGACTGCTAGGAAAACAAACAGATTTGTCCTGGAGAGGGTTAAACCGGGTGGCTCCTTGGAGGCAAGGATTCTGAGGCTCCGTCTAACATACTTTGGACATGTTGTGAGGAGAGACCGGTCCTTGGAGAGGGACATGCTTGGGAGGGTGGAGGGACAGCGCAGGAGAGGAAGGCCCTCTATGAGGTGGATTGATTCAGTGACTGGGATAATTGGGATGGGAGTGTCAGAGACGGTGTCATTGGCACAGGACAGAGCGGAGTTTAGGGCTGTTGTACAAAGGGTCGCTATGAGTTGCAGGCGACTCGACGGCACATAACAACAACAACCATTTTTTTTAATGGAAGAAGACGGAAACATCTTTCTCCTATGGTGTGGCTGATGGTATTGCATCACTGATCTTTTAGGTTAGCATCCAAGTGTTTTCCTTTCTCTCTCTCTCTCTACACACACACACACACACACACACACACACACTTATACATTTATTGGTTCTGTTCTCTGGTGAAAACAAGAATATCTAATGACTGTTGTACTTTAGTATAATAAAAGGTATGAATCTTGATGTTCTCCAAACCAGGAAGGTTGTAAGCAGCCTAAGAAATTCAATGAATTTTTTTTCGTCATTTATCAGTGGGCTTATTTCAACAATGAACTCTTTGTTACAACATATGCATGGGGGAATGGGCAATTAAAGGACCTACAATTTGAGCTGAATGTATCAATGAATGTAGAGGATGGCATAACCCTCACCAGAGGTAATTCTGAAAATGACATGTCATAGGATCAGTAACCTGCACCAGGCAAATTGCTTTGTTGTATTCTTTTACTGATTAACTCAGTTGAACAGATTATCAGCACTCGCTCAAACCATCTGTAGCAGACTGGTAGTCTAGCTCTCTCCCTTCCTGCCTCCCAGCCTCTCACTTCTCCAATAAAGTCTGTATTCCCTGGCCTCCTGTGTAGATAAGCATAGAGGTTCAATAAACTCTGAGTGATGAAATGTAAGGATATGGAAATACACTATCTCCATCTCATTTGCTTAAAAGAAATTATTTGCTTAAAAGAAATCATTTGCCCTTGACTTCTTTTCTCCCCTGCCTTCTACAAGTGGATGAATATTTTAGAGACCCAGCTCCAACCATGTAGATGAGGACCACATTCTAAGAGACGGAAGATCAATGAGATGGGAGAGACATATGTCCATGAATGAATGGTAGAACAGAAATGTTTTGCTACTGTATTCTGTTCCTTCTTTGCTATAGTAGCTTTTCTTTTATCCTAACTAATATAGCTTTAAAAAAATGGGCAGGGAGCACAGCCAGATATGACATAATTATAGGGTGTTCCTTCAAAACAATTTCATTTCTACACAATGACGATGCCATCGGCTCTTAGAATCACATCTCTGACTGACTTTACGTCCTTATATCTCCACTCTCCAATACTCTCCTCAGTGTCATCTCCAACTTTAATGACCTTTTCAATCTTGTTAGGAGCATGAAGTCCTCTGCAGTAACTTTAGCTACTGAGTATGGATCTAGGCTTGTTTCAAATCCCCCAAGGAGCTAAGAATGACTAAGAGGACAATATGTAAATGCATTTGCAACTTGATCAAGCATGTCTATAATGTGCTCATAATGTCAATTCAACCAAATTAGCCACATGCTATGTTGACATCATCTGAAATGATGTCATTCTCTCACTGAAAGCATCTGTCTGCATTAGAGTCAAAGACTACATTCATCAAGATGGATGGACAGAAAAGGGGAGGAGAGAGATCCATAGACAGAATTGTGTTCTAAACTGGACCAGAGGACTTTTAAGTTACACAGAAGTGGAAAGTTTCCAAAGCAGCAATAAGAAAAGACATGTGAAATACATTCCTCAGTTGGTGTTCACTTCCACTAAGCGAGTACAGCTACACTTTAAAACTACAAAATGATATCTCTGTAGAGACCTGCGAGGTTAATCCAAAGGCTCTCTGTCAGTGTGAATCCACCAGAGGTTTTGAGGAAGAGAGATGGGTAACTCCTCCGGTGTCATTTACAGCCCCAGAAACCCAATGGAGAGACAACTAGGAGTTGGTTCTGACTCGGTGTGAATAAATAGATAAATTGTGTGATGATTCCCAATCCAAGAGAAAACAATAACTAAACTAGTTAGATGAACAGAAATACTTTTGGAAGCAGGAGTGGCATCCACTTCGTAAACAACATGCCTCTGGAAACGCTATGAACTTTGAGAAATGACAACAGTGATAGCAAGGCATCAGGTCTTTTGTTCAAAGGGTTTCTATGAGTCCTGATCAACTCGATGACAATCAACAACAACCACCACCAGAAAGTTATAAAAGTTAGTTTTTCTCAGGACTCATACACATCAATCTCCTAGTTAAACATGTGTCTTTCTACTGTCCCCAGTTAGCTCAGGAGACATAGAGTAGATTTGATTACTGAAAATACAGAATATTTTAAAAGTATATGGAAACACAAACTTAGTCCATAATTATAAGACTATATTCTGGAATATTACCTTCTCCTCACTGCATACTGAGGATAGACACTTAAACTTTGATTCATTATTGGTTTCGATATTCTGCATCCTGAAACCTAGTCACTCAATTATTCAAAAAGCTTACTGGGAGCCTTTTTCAAGGACAGTAGCTCTCAACCTTAGCTAAATACATTGGAATTGCATGCTGAGATTTAAAAATTCCAATTATCAGGTCACACCCTATACTAATGAAATAAAAATCTCTATGGGTGAGTTATGGCTAAGTATCAAAAGTTTTAAAACCTCCTGAGATGTTTCCAACATGCAGCAAAGACTGAAGACCCTTTAAGAAGAGCAATTCACTAACTCCTGGACAGCCTCATATTGATAAATGGCTAAACAAAGGCTTCAGACCAGACTCCTAAGGAATTCAGTATTCAATACTTATTCATAAATCTCCAGCTCCTATGTTCTGTGTTCAGTGCTAAAGATACAAAAGAACAGAGATCGAGTACACTGCTTCTTAAACTTGAATGGGCATATGAAACACCAGGAGGCCATGCTAAAAAGCAGGTTCTAATTCAGTAGGTCAAGGGTAAAGCTAAAGATTTTGCCTTTCTACTAAGTTCCCAAATGATTCTGATGCCACTCTTCCTGGAGTCCCACCTAGGGAAGTCTGAATATGTGCAATGTAAAGTAATGACCCCTATTAAAGAGTGCAGGGTGCTGTGATGTGCCCAAGAATAAAGGAAATCCACTCGTCTCTGGACAGCTGGCCTCCTGCAGTGTCCATAAACTTTATCCCTTCCTTAATAGTTATTTTTTTCATATTCTGTATCAGGTCATCTATTTTTGTTTAATTTCAGATTTATACATTTTTATTTTTGTTTTTCAGGCATTGTTTTGTTTCTTTCCTTCTTTTCTTTTTGGTGTTTTTAGTGAAAGTCTAGAAAGCAAATTGATTTTTGACTCACTTATCATACATTCAAATAATTTTGATCCATAACGCTAATCTCGATACCTACAAAGGAGTCATGTTTCTACTTTTTCCTTGTAATCCTGATTTCCTTTAAGCCTTCCATTCTTTGCTGCGTCTTCCCTTTCCGTAGTCATACTGTGCTGATCATGCCCTAATTGAAAACAGTCTTCCTCTTCATCTATCTTAATATGTGCCTTTTAATTATTACCAATTTTAACTCCCCACTCCCTTCCTTTGCAGCTCTGGTAAGCATCTAAAATGGATTCTGTGTGTAAACCTTCTTTTAATAGTAGTCGTTTAATACAATAATTATCCTTTTATCAATAACTTACTTCACTCAGTATAAGGTCCTCTAGATTCATCCATCTTATGCACTGTTTCCAGAAGTCTTTATTGTTTTTCAGTGTTGTATAGTACTCTATGTTATGGATGCTGCAGTTTCTTTATATATTCGTCAAGTGATGGAAATTATGGGGATTTTTTTACATTTCTTTGCCAGTATAAAGAATATTGCAATGCGCATGGATGTGTATATACCTGTTTATGCTTCAGATTTTCTTTTTTTAGAAGTTATCCTTAGTCCCAAGTCACGTGGAATTATTCAGGAAATATCAAAGGAAGCAGGAAGAAATACACAGTCACTATACCCCCCCAAAAAAAAAAATATCGGCCAACATTAAACCACCTCAGAGAGCAGCATATGATAAGAATCAATGGTACTAAAAGAACTCCAGGCTGCACTGAAAGCATTGGCAAAAATAAACAAAGAAACAAGATTGCCAATTAAGTTGTTGCAGCAAACAGATACAGATCTGGTTATGCTAACTCACCTAAGCCAAGAAATTTGGAAGACATCCACGATATTAGAAGGTCAAATGGAAGAGATCCCTATTTATGTTTATTCAAAAATTTCTAAAAAAGTAAGCCAAAAGAATATGAAAATTATCAAGCAACATTGTTAGTATCATACATAAGTAAAATCTTGCTAAAGTCCTGGTTAGATTAGTATAACCAAATTGGACTGCCGGAAATTCAGGCTATATTCAGAAAAGGCTGTGGAATGAGGGATATCATTACTGATGTTGGATTGGCTGAAAGCAAAGAAGACTAGAAAGATGTTTACTTGGGGTTTTTTGACTTTATAAAAGCACTCAAGACTACGGATTATAAACAACTGTGGATTAAACCTGAGAAAAATGGGAATTCTAGAACACATAATCGTGCTCATGCAGAACCTGTATATAGACCAAGCAGCAGTCATTTGGATGAGACAAGGAAATACTGCATGATTTAAAATCAGAAATGGTATGAGTCATGGCTATATCCTTTCACCATACCTATCCAATCGTTCTGTTAGGCAAAGAATTCATGAACCTGGACCACATGAAGACAAAAATGGATTGGCACAGTGACTGCAACTTTTGCCTCAAAGTAGGTCAGAGATGATGAGGCTGGTCCAAGATAGGATAGGCTTCAGATCTGTTATTCACTGGGTCACTATGAGTGACCCAGCACCTAGCAATAACAGCAGCCTCCAATATGGATTGCACATCAAGAAAACAAAAATCCTCATAACCAATACACAACATGATGATACAGGAACAAAAGATTGGACTTGCCAATGATTTATTTTTACTTGGACTCATAGCCAACACTCATAGTGGCAGCAGTCAAGAAATACGTGTTGCAAAGGGCAAATCTGCTGTCAAG
Organism: Elephantulus edwardii; assembly: GCF_000299155.1. Taxonomy (NCBI): domain Eukaryota; kingdom Metazoa; phylum Chordata; class Mammalia; order Macroscelidea; family Macroscelididae; genus Elephantulus; species Elephantulus edwardii. The sequence continues at coordinate 429,066 of NW_006399790.1, forward strand.
GACTTGTCTGTAGTTATAAAGAGCAGGGATATCACTTTAAAGGCTAAAGTGCCTCAGACCCAAACCATGCTCTTTTCAACTCCTTCATATGCCTGTAAAAGTTGGGCAATAAATAAGGAAGATGGAAAAAAGAGCTAATGTGTTTGATTTGTGGTGCTGTTGAAGAGTACTGGACTGTCAAAACAACAAATTTATCTTGAAGGAAGAGCAACCAAGGTACTTGCTTCTTGAAGGCAGGGATAGTGCAACTTCCTCTCATCTACTTTGGGCATTTGGTCAGGAGATGCCAGTCCTTGGGAGGAAAGTATGAATTTGGGAAAAGGAAAAGGTCATGAAAGAGAACAAAAGCCTCAGTGAGATAGATTAACAGTGATTATCAGAGTGGGCTTGAGCTGGAGCTGAAAGGAGGAGGATACAGGATGCGGTAAAGTTTCAGTCTGTTGCTCACAGGGTTGCAATAAGCTGAAGTTAACGGAAAGTCACCTGATGACAACACAACAATTTTATGATTTATCTGTTCAACAATACACCCACGTAAAGTTGTGCAAGGAATATTTTGGGAATAAAGTGAGAAAATGAGATTTGCCAAACCCACGACTTCTGAGATTCAGAAGTCCAGCAAGCAAGATTTTGAAAGAAGAGGTCAGGGAAACACAGAGATGGAAGGCAGCTGAGAGGTATCACCCTAGTTCTTTCAGTATGTCTGTAACTCATGTTTTTCTCTTTGTCCAAAGAAAATAAAAGGCCATTTGCACTTGAAAGTAGCACTAAGAAAGAAATGTGCCTTTAAATAATCCAACACTTAGGTGGGGTGGTTTGCTATAAATAAATTTAAAGCAATTTGAGACTTTAATATTTCAAACTGCAACATTTCAATTACAGTGGGAATTCCTAACCAAGACTTATCTATATTGATTCTTTATCATAATTTATAGATATATGAAAGTATATTCTTTCTTCTTTGAAATCTTTCCCTTTCTCCTTTCTTAATGGTAAGACAAATTTGCAGTAAGCATCTAATAGGTCTCAGTATCATGTAGTGTCATCAAATTCCACTAAGACCAAGTATCAAAGTAATTCTTTAGTTTCTCCAGGGAGACTGGCAGAAGAACAGGAGGGTAGTGTAAGCGACTGCAACTGAAAATTAATGAAATGTTTAGTAGAATTTTATACCAAGCATCAAAAACTGAATGAGAGATGAAAGAGGATAAGGAAGAAGGAGGAGACAAAGAGAAAGGGGAGGAAAAATGGTTGAAGACGACAATGGTCACTATAGAAATGAAGAATTCTTAAAGGAAAATGATTCTCAAGAAGTCCGTGGTTGAAGAGTTCTCCTCTGTAATATGTATATCCTCTAGCTAAAAGTAATATCCTCAATTTGTCATCATCAAAGGGAGACAATTTTCCCCAGCCTGTAATTATTATGCCATAGAGTGAGTTCTACAGAGCTCTGGTAACCTAGTGGTAAGAAACTGTGCTCCAATCCTGAAACACACAGTTCTAATCCACCAGCTGCTCCGAGGGAGAAGGATGGGTAATCTCTTCCTGTACTATTCACTGCCTCTGAAAACCCACTAGAGAGTCAGTTATGGGTTGGTTCCAACTCGATGGTACCTAACATGACAACAGAATGCATTCTAGAGGCAGAGCACCAGGACACAGTGGAAATCACTGTCTGTGGTTCTAACTGCAGCTCAATAACTTCTTAAATTTGTGTTGCATCTGCCTAGGCTAATACCAATTGACATATTTCAGTTAACAGATGCTGCCCTGGACGTGCTCACCAAGTTGTGCCAAGAAATCTTGAGGACAACTACCTGGACAACTGAATGGAAGAGATCCATATTTATTCCCATTCCAAAAAAAAAATGTGACCTGACAGAGCGTGGAAACTATCATACAATATTCCTCATATCACACA
>NW_006399790.1:432076-436594 GCF_000299155.1 Elephantulus edwardii
GAAGGCCCTCTATGAGGTGGATTGATTCAGTGACTGGGATAATTGGGATGGGAGTGTCAGAGACGGTGTCATTGGCACAGGACAGAGCTGAGTTTAGGGCTGTTGTACAAAGGGTCGCTATGAGTTGCAGGATACTCGACGGCACATAACAACAACAACAACAACGAGCTTCAATTTCCTTCTCTGTAAAGTAGGGCGAAAAATACAAACAAAGATGGCTGTGTTTTTTGTAGGAACCAATTGTATGTAATGTGCCTGACAGTTAAAGTTCTTGAAAATGATTATTACTATTTTCTAATAAAGATAATATGCTTGTTAAAAGCAAAAATTGCTTTGGTTTGTAATTCTTTTTGCATGACACTGATGACCTAAGCATTTGTCTAAGAATGATCTCATTCCCTGGTCTCTCTCCCCCCCTTGTCACTCATGTGAAACATTTAGGTGCTAAAGTACACTCCAGGTAGGAAGGAAGCTTGTGGATCCAGTGCAGCAAACAGATCATTTGGGTTTGCTCGGTACCCGAACTAAAACCAAACCCTCTACAATCTACTCGATTCTGATTCATAGAGATCCTACAGTTCAGGTACACCAAACTCCCTCCTCAACAGCCTTCTCAAGGTTATAAATCTTTATGGAAGCTGAGGACCACATCTTCCGCTCACAGATGTTTTGCACAATGCTCACAGAAAATGCAAAGTTAGTTAATAGCATTTGAAAATAGAAATACTAAACATTCGCCTGTATATTTTCTAATTTCTTTAAGAAAAATAGGAGCCCATTGAGGGTACAATCACAGAGAGCTGGGATGCCAAATGAAAGCAAGTTGGTTTGAATCGAGGCGATGCTCTGGGGGAGACAGATGTGGCAGTCAGTGTCAATAAATATCTACAGCCTTGGAAGCCCTAGGGGGTAATTCTGCTTTATCCTATAGAGTCACTATGAGTCAGAACAGAGTGAACAGAAGTGGCTTCCTTTTTTAAAAAATCTGGTAATACTGACCAACAATTATGCTACAAAACTACTAACTGGACCTGAAAAGTAACCTTGTGATTGTTGTTGTGTGCGGTCCAGTTGGAACCAACTGATAGCTGATGCTCCAGCAGGTTTTCAGAGGCAGCAAATCACACAGGAGGAAACTGCCCATCCTTCTACTGCGGAGCAGCTGATGGATTCCAGCATGCCTTTGAGATTGCAATGCGGTTTTTTACCACTAGGACACCAGAGCGTCTGGAAAAGCAACTAGTGGCCCCACAGGTCATACTGGATTACCCTAGAGGACATTATGCTGAGTAAAATATCTCAGTCACAAAAGAACAAATACTGCATAGTGCCACTGTTGTAAAATGGGACTGACTTCAGGGTTGGGGGGAAACTGAGAAAGATGGGATAAATAATGTATACTGCATTCAAACAGATGATAGAAAGAACTGTTTAAAAGGGATATATGATTAGGTATTATTGTTATGACATCAATCCAGAACAAAGGCTGCATAGTGGAGTGGACTTGGGGTGGGGGGAGGGATTCTATAACAATGAAAGAACTTTTTCTTTTACTTTTCAAACAGAAGAATGAACTGGAGGGGAGGGGTGGGTGGGGAGAAAGTGCCAAAATGAATGAACGGAAATCCAAAGTCTCTAAATTGTCATTAAAATTAATAACAAAACACCCAGGAAAAAAATCCCAAACCAGATCATACTGTTGCCAGTTTGCAACTGTCTACCTGATCCATTTCATTCATTAAGTAAATATTCCCTATGCACTTGAGTCTGAGGCCTTCAATAGTAAAACATGTATTTAGAGAAATTATAAAGCCTTATTATACAACAAAATTGCTTCTTTGACATTGTAATTTTCATTTCAGTTTGGACGGATGAGGAATTTGGGGGAACAATCCAAATACGGGTATGCTTTAAGAGGAACTGCTCTTGTTGTTATGGGAGCTCTGATGGCTTATTGGTTAGATGGCTACCTACAACAGAACAAAACACTGCCTGATCCTGTGCCTTCCTACAATGTCTGCTATGCTTGAGTTCATTGTCACAGTCACTGTGTCGACCTACCTCATGACAGTCTTTTTTTTTCACTGAACCTCTAAAGCATGTCCTAAAACAATAAGCAGAGGGGCATACATACTGTTTATCAATTCAGATAATCATATCTTGCCCTGTATTCTTAAGGTGAAGTTTGTTTATAAGAGACAGAGAGAGAGAAAGAGATTGAAAGAGCTTCAAGAAAGTCTGGCAAATATTTTGATGCCACTACTCACAGTAGCAACCAGTCGATGCCCTTAGTAAAGACGGAGGCACCATAACAATTATCACACTCACCCACAGGCCACCACAGAAAGGGAGTATCTTGTACTTAGTAGAAGCTGCAGAATCTACAGTGAGTCAAAAGGGTAATAGGTTTTGACATCTTTAGGGTCTATCATGGACCAAAAAGTAGAAGACAGCAAATGGGACATATAAGTCAACGGATTTGAATGTGTTAAGTGCATAAAACATCTATAACCCCTTAAAAATTCCTTAGCCAGAATCTGAGAGCTATATTCCCACTGGCATGGAGGGGGGGCACACTAGAATTGTTGAGTGATTATAAGGGGGACCCAAGGTCAAGCCACAGGATACAGCACTAAATTAAATGAGTTCAGTAAATGTTATCAGTTGTTTTGCAAACTTGTCAATTGATTACATACTAGCTTTGTTTTTTACTGGATGTGGGTGTTTTTTTTTTAAGTCACTCTTCATTAAATTTATTTAAGTTTATTATGCAGAGAATTCAGATTTTAAATGCTTAATGGTCCATTCCAAATTGTCAACTGACTGTTTTCCCTTGTTCATCACTGGCAAAGGACACAATTCGGATTTTGGTCAGGTTCAACAGTAAACACTTGATTTTCTGACATTTTTTCCAGAGTTTGTTGGAGAAAAACCAAGAGAGAAATAGATTCAAGTCCCACAGCTTTATAGAAAGTATGTCCATGAGTCTGCCACGGTGTCCCATGCCAGAGCAAACTCTATCCCTAAACCATTACCTGGTCTCCTTGTTCAGAGGCTGCAGGCACTGAAGTGGGTTGCATAGTGTGTGTGGTGGGGAGAAAGTAAGTATGTTTGAATTCTTGAAAATTTCCTTCTAAAGAAGTCTTCTTGGCACAGATATGATGAATTTATGGTGGTCAGCAGCTAGGGAAAACCTAGAATACTAAATTCTAGAACTCTAGCAAAACAATTTCACATGTTGGATAACTAGTATATATAGCAGGGTTTTGAACACCATTATTTCTGTCCTGCCCCTGCTGAAAATTTGAATTCCTATGCTAGAGATACTGAATCAGAACCTGCATTTATAACACGACATCCAACATCCAATATGATTTGTAAATGTTCTCTCAAATATTGTTTTTTAAAAATAAGATAAATTATGTATACTGCATTGAAACAAATGAGGTAGAGAACTATTTAAAAGGGATATATGATTAGGCATTATTGTTATGACAGGCGTACAGAACAAAGGTAGCATAGTGGAGTGGACTTGGGGGGAAAGATTGAATATCAATGAAATATTTTTTTCTTTTACTTTTCAAAGAGAAAATCTAATTGGGGGGAAGGGGTGGGCATGGAGAAAAGTGCAACAATGAATGAATGGAAATCCAAAGTCTCTGTAAACTTTCATTAAAATAAATTTAAAATAAAAGAAAATTTAAAAAATAAGATACTCAGGCAATTCTTAAAGACTTATAGATTCTCAGGTGAGCCTTATAGATCCTAAGGTGATAGATTAGATTAGATTAGATTAGATTAGATTAGATTAGATAGAGTTAGACATATAATCTATCCTTGCACAAAGTATGTGAGATGAAGGTTTGTCATCTTTGGCTACACTTTCCCCAAGATATATTGTTGGCAGTATAAGGGATAGTCAGTACTCTTCCAACACTACGGCACAAAGGTATCAGTTCTTCTCCTGACATTCTTATTTACTGTCCAGTTCTCAGATGCACAACAAGTGACTGAAAAAAAGCACGGTCTGATTTGGGCACATCTTAGTCTTCAAACTGCCTTCATTGTTCCTCGATAATTTGGAGAGGTCTTCTTACAACAGATTTTTCCAGTGTAATACGTCTTCTGACTGCTAGTGCCAAAGGTACTGATTGTAGATCCAAATAAGGTGGAGAAGCTCGTTAACAACTTCAATCTTTTCTCCATCTATCATTATGTTGCTTATTGGTCCAGTGGTGAAGGACTTTTTCCTTCTTGATGTAGAAATGTAATCCTTATTGAAGGTCTTTGACCTTCTATGGCAAGTGTTTCAAGTTCCCTCACTTTCAACAAGGAAGGCTATGTCATCTGCATAATGCAGGTTGTCAGCGAGGCTTTCTTAGATCTTTTTTTTTTTTCTAATCAGTGTTATTTTTTTAAATATTTTTTTAATTCATTGTCACACATTTTCTCCCCAACCCCAACACCCTACAAGGCACCCCTTATTCCAGATTGTTCTCATACATACAATGCATAATC
>NW_006399790.1:437964-439547 GCF_000299155.1 Elephantulus edwardii
ATTGGATTCTTTACCTTTATCTTGTTGTAGTGCTCAAGTATTTCATAAATTCTGGATATAAGTCCCTTATCTGATATGTTATTACCGAATACTTTTTCCCAGTCAGTGGCTTCCCTTTTCTTAGATCTTGACCACACATTTCCTCATTTTATCTTCTCAAGCAGCTCTTGGAAATCTTCTTTTCCTCTCTTTTGTGCCGGTATTTCTTCCCTTGTTTAGGCCTTTCTATATTCTTGTGCAATTTTCAGAGTCTCTTCTGACTCTACCTTAGTATTTTCTTTCTTTCCCATTTTTATAAAGACCTTTTGCTTGCTTCATGGATGATATCTATAATTTCAACCAACAACTCATCTGGTCACTAGTATTCAATACATTAAGTCCATCCTTTAGATGGTTTTTAAATTCAGATGGGATGAACTCAAACTCTTATTTGGGTTCTTATGGAGTTGTTTTCACTTCCTTCAGATTTGATTCTAATTTGTACATAGGTAATTGATGGTCTGTCTCACAGTCAGCCCCTGTAGTTGTTTTGATTGTTGAAATTAAGATTCTTTCTCCATGGACTCTCTCCACAGACATATTCTACCTGATCTATGTAGTCCATATGATGAGGTCCATGTGTATAATTTCTATTTATGTTTTTTTTGAAAAATGAATAAAACATTCATTGTACAAAACTCTATCCATCTCCAGCCTCATTTATGTTACTAAGGCCATATTTTCCAATTACCAGTCTTTCTTTTTTCTCCAACTTTTCTTGAGTGCATGTTCAACCAATTTCAGACTGCAAAAGCTGGTAGAAGTTTTCAATTCCTTCATCTTTGTTTTTTATGGCTGGTGCATATATTTGTAAAATAGTCATATCAAGTCTTCCTTGTAAGAATATGGGTAATACCTTATCACTCGCAATATTATACCTCAAGATAGATCTTAAAATGTTTTTTACTATGAATGTGACACTATTCTCCTTCAATTTGTCATTCCTGACTATCATGATTGTCTTATTAAAAATGGCAATAGGCCATCTCAGCTCACTGATATCTAAGATTATACTCTTTATGTGTTCCATTTCATTTTTACTGCTTTCAATATTCCTAGATTCATTCTTATTTCTGTGTTCTAATTATTAATAGCTGAGTGCACTACCTGGTAGTATTCTCCATTATAGTCTCTATAGTTTTATTGACACCTATGAAAACTCAAAACTTCTTGAAATAGTATTCCATTTATACCAAATTTCCCAGAAAAAGTCTTCATGATTCAGACCTCCCTGTTCCTCCCCAAACTCCATAAAGATGTTCCTATCACACATAACTTTTGCTCCAGACTGAAGCTCAGAGACTGTTAGAACATGGCCCAGCTGAAAATGCAAATACTTTTAAAATTGAAGGTGCTGATGTGTTCCATTGAGTTGCCTGTAACTCTGTGAACTTGCATTGTCCATGTGGCAGAGAACTCAAATGGATCTGTTTGTCACCTCATTTCCCTGAGACCTCTCATTTGGAAACCTTGTACTAAATTTTCACTCACTTAAGACTCTGAGAAGTTATTTAAGACAATAAAAATTTAAGTAATAATTAAAT
>NW_006399790.1:440950-452364 GCF_000299155.1 Elephantulus edwardii
TGATTGGTCTATGACTCAACAGCACTTAACAACAACAACAACAAAAAAGAAGTGCATATCAGTTAAGATTTTCCATGTAGAGCCTTATAATTCATTGATCCCATAATTTGGCCATAATCAGTCATGTCAGGATTACTTAGTATAATGGAGGAATCAAAACCTGAACTATTAATCTCTGTAACTGTATTTATTGACTTAAAAACCTGTGAAGGGAAAAAAGCATATTATATTAAGCATTTAATACATGGAAATTAATCATGATTATTGTCACAATATTGAAACCAATACAAATTGAGCTAATCTCTCTAAAAAATTGAGTATGCTTCCAACTGATGGCCTGAGAAAACAAGCTTAACCTCTGTTATATACAATTAAGTCAGTACTAACTCATAAAAGACCCTCCGGCGAGTTTTCAGTTGGTGTAAATCACAAAGGAGGGGGTTGCTCATCTTTCTACCACAGAGCAGATGAGAGATTCGAACTGTCCACCTTTGGATTCTCTGAGGGTGGATAATATTTTAATTTTTTCAAAAGCTCTGAGATACTTTCTTGAAAAGAAACGTAAACAGGATGCTAAAATACAAAGTAAATAAAAGCATGCCACCATGACTGAAGCAAAGAAGGGGAGCAGATGCTGATTGCTACCCAAATCCCCCCAGCCCAATAGCCCTGGAGTTCCCTCAGGCAGTTCTGGAACATGTTCATGGCATCCTACATCTCTCTACCTGACAGGAGTTTGGAGCAAAAAGACTAGTGATATTTTTCAATAAATTAATAAACACACACATAAAAACCCTTGTTTCAGTTGTGTAAAACATAGCTCTACCGAAAATGTGGTGGGTCAGCGGAGGAGGAGAAGACCCTCAATGAGATGGACTGACACAGTGACTACAGCAATGGGTTCAAGTGTGTCAGATACGAACACAGCACAGTAGGGCAGGTTTCAGATCTGTTGTTCAGAGTCACTTTAATTCACACTTGACTCAACGGCACCTAACAACAATAACAACCACTGCCATGATAGCCCACAGAATGCTTCCTGTTTACTATTTTCCTGGTAGAACAATCCCTGCTTTCTAAAACATAACTTCAAAAGTGACATGTATGTCTCAATTCAGTATTTTTTTTCCTTTTCTTTTTCATTTATACTCTCTTTTAAAAAGCGTCAGGATGGATGGCGAAGAGATTAAGATTGTTCACAGCTTCAGTTTACTCGGCTCCACAGTCAACACTCTTGGCACCAGCAGTCAGGAAATATAAAAGCGTATCGCGATGGGAAAGTCTGCTATTAGGGACCTCTCTAAAGTACTCAGGAGCAACGGTGTCCCTCTGGAGACTAAGGTACGCCTGATACAGGTCATGGTCTTTGCAACCGCTTGTTATGCATCAGACAGTTGGACAATGACTAGGGAGGACAGAAGGAGAGTTGATGCCTTTGAGCTGTGGTGCTGGAGAAGAGTATTGAATGTACCATGGACTTCCAGGAAAACAAACAGATTCATCTTGGAGAGGATTAAACCAAGCTACCCCTTGGAGGCAAGGATTCTGGGGCTTCGTCTGACATACTTTGGACATGTTGCCAGGAGGGACGGGTCCTTGGAGAGGGACATCATGCTTGGGAGGGTGGAGGGACAGCGCAGGAGGGGAAGACCCTCTATGAGATGGATTGATTCGGTGACTGGGGTAATCGGGATGGGTGTGTCAGAGGCAGTGTGGTTGACGCAGGATAGAGCAGGGTTTAGGGCTGTTGTGCATAGGGTCACTATGAGTTGCAAACGACTCAACGGCACATAACAACAACAACAACAATTTACAAAATTCGAATACATTGTTTTCCAGAACAGTGAATTCAGTATTTTATAATAAATTAATAAATATTTCTGACACAAAATCAAAGTGATAAGCAGCAAATCCAAACTGGACTTGCATTCTTAGTTGATCTGACTTGAGTGTCTGAACTTGGCTGCTTCCTGGAAGCGCTCCATGCTGATGTCTAAGAACCAACCCCAAGAAACTCTTTCTTTTTAAATTTTTTTATTATTAATTTTAATGAAAGTTAACAGAGACTTTGGATTTTCATTCATTCATTGTTGCACTTTTCTCCCTGCCCACCACTCCCCCACCCCCAGTTGACTCTTCTCTTTGAAAAGTAAAAGAAAAATTCTTTCATTGCTATACAATCCCTCCCCCCAAGTCCACTCCACTATGCAGCCTTTGTTCTGGACTCCTGTCATGACAATAATATCTAATCATATATCCCTTTTAAACAGTTCTCTCCCTCATCTGTTTCAATGCAGTATACATAATTTATCCCATCTTTCCCTTAATGCAACCTGGTCACTGACATTATTAGGTGTTTCTATGTAGCTGTATCATCCAAGCAAGGTTGAGCACAAATATACATATGAGAACCATACGTGGAAGTCTGACAAAGTATACTGAAGTGTTAAGAAAGAAGATGTACTTGCTGGATCTAAGAGAACGATCAGTCTTATTAAATACAAAGTGATCATGCATTTATAGTTATATTAATTGGAGATCACAGAGCAAAGAATCATGCAATCTCTTGTTGTTATTATATGCCATTGAGTTGCCTATGACTCATAACCATCCTAAGTACAGCATCCCTAAACCCAGCTCTATCCTGTGCCCATCTTATTGTCTCTGACACACCTACCCCCATGGTCCCAGTCACTGAAATCAATCCATCTCTTTGAGGGTCTTCCTCTCTTGCACCGTCTCTCCACAATCCCAAGCATGACATCCCTCTCCAAGGACTGGTCCCACCTTGCAACATGTTCAACATAAGTCAGATGAAAATTCAGAATCCTTGCCTTTAAGGAACAGCCCAGTGTCACTCTCTCTAGGATGAACTTGTTTGTTCTTCTAGCAGTCCATGGTATGGTCAATACTCATCTCCAGCACCACAGCTCAAAGGTACAATTCTTCTATTATCCCTAGTGTATAATATATGTATATCTATACATAAATTTGTCTTTATTTCCGCCTTTTAAAAACAAGTTTCCTCAATTCAACCACTATGGAAGGTGATCTTACATGTTCTCAAAAAGTTGGAAATAGAAATACCATTTGACCCAGCAATTCCACTACTGGAATATACCCTACAGAAATCAGAGCCGCCACTCAAACAGATGTATGCACACCCATGTTTATTGCTGCATTTTTCACATTGGCAGAGAGATGGAAGCAACACAAGTGCCCATCAACAAGTAAATGCATAGAAAAACTATGGTTTCTTCACACTATGGAATACTACACAGCACTGAAAAACAATGACCTCATAAAAAATTACATAACATGGGTGACCCTGAGTGAAATATGTCAGGTGCAACACCACTGTTATAAAGAAAGACTGATATGAGGTGGAGTTGAGGAAAACTAGGAAAAGAGGGGAAAGATAAGGAACACTGCATTGAAACAGATGAAGGAAAGAACTGTTTAAAAGGATTATATGATTAGGCATCATTTGTACACCAACAGCCAAGAATACACTGCAAAGAGGACTAGGGGAAAGGAAGAGGGCAGGAGGAAATTGAGCAACAATGAATAAGTACTTTTTAAAAAAATTGAAACCAGGGGAATTAATGAAAGTCCAACTTTTCTGTACACTTTCATTAAAGTCACAATTAAAATTTAAAAAAATGTTAAAAGAAAAACAACAAAAAACCAAGTTTCAATTCTATCAACAGTATATAAGAGTTCCTATCTCGCCAAAACCCTCCCCAACATTTATTACTTGCTTCCCTGTTAAACCTGTTAAACTTTGCCACTGCTACTGGAATGAGATGCTATTTCATTGAGGTTATGATTTGCATCTCTCTCATTGGCAGTGATTTTAACCATTTAGTCATGTGTCTGTTGACCATCTGAGTATCTTCTTCTGTGAAAATTCTTTCCATGTCTTTTGCCCATTTTGTAATTGTGTTATTGGTCTTTTTCTTGTGGAGGCCCCACAGAATTCTATAAACTTTTTTTTAAAGATAGGATAAACTTTTTTCTACAATTTTTTTCATTTTCTACTAGTTTATTTACAAAATTTGAATACATTGTTTTTAAGAACAAATTCTTCCAATTTCCCTCTCTCCGCCCCCATCAAATTGTACAACCCCATGATTCATCCGTTCCTCCCCCTGCACATCCTCATCTCTCTGCTCCCACCCTCTCCCACCCCTTAGATCTTCATACTCATTCTACAATAATCGTTTTATACAAAATTTATCTTTGTGGGACTGAGTTTACTCAGCATAAGGTTTTCCAGTTCCTCCCACGTTAGGTAATAAATTACAAAATCATTGCTCCTAAGTGCTGCATAATATTCCATTGTGCGAATGTACCATAATTTCTCAGTCCATATGTAGTTGGACATTTGGGCTGTTTCCATGTTCTTGTGATGGTGAACAATGTTGCTATGAACATTGGTGTACAAATCTCCATTTGCGCCTCAGTTCTCATTTTCTCAGGGTATTCTTCTAAGTGATATATCACTGGTCTGTGCGTTGCTGTACAGAGGTAACTCGTGGCTGCTGTGATGCTAAACACTGTGACACTGATGTGCCAAATGCGATAATGGTTACCCAGAGTGGACAGTGTCTGGTGGAGCTTCCAATTAAAACAAGCTTGGAAGCAGACGTGGCATCCACTTTTGAAATGGCTTGCCTCTGGATACTCTATGAACAAGAAGAAATGACCAAAGTTACATGAGTGTTCAGATCTTTCATTCATAGGGTCGCTATGATTGGTCTATGACTCAACAGCACTTAACAACAACATATTCCAAGTAGTGGAATAGCTGGGTCATATGGAATTTCTATGTTCAGCTTTTTCAGGAAGCATCAAACTGCCTTCCAGAATGGTTGCACCATTTTACAGTCCCACCAACAATGTATAAGAGTTCCTTTCTCGCCACATCCTCTCCAACATTTATTTCTTGCTGCCCTGTTAAACTTTGCCACTGTTACTGGAGTGAGATGGTACCTCCTTGTCTGAAATGGTATTGTAAAACAGTACAACCACTCTGGAAGGCAGTTTGGTGTCTCCTCAAAAAGCTAAACAGAGAAATTTGCTATGATCTAGCTATTCTACCGCTTGGAAGATACCCCGAGAAAATTATTACCGAGGCAGAAATGGAGATTTGTACACTATTGTTCATAGCCGCTTTATTCACAATCACAAGAACGTGGAACCACAGCCCAAATGTCCAAATACCATTGAATGGATTGAGAAATTGTGGTACATTCACACAAAGGAATACTATGCAGCATGCAGGAGCAATGATTTTGTAAATGACTAACTTGGGAGGAACGGAGAGCATTATGCTGAGGGAACTGAGTCCCATAAGGATAAATACTGTGTTAGACCATTATTGTAGAAAGATTTTGAGGATCCAAAGGGAAAGGGGGGAACAGAGGTGTGAGGATGGGTGGAGGGTATAATCATAGGGTCACACAATTTGATGGGTGGAGGGAAAGATCCAGTGTGAAAAACAATGTATTCATGGTGCAACCACTATGGAAGGCAGTATGGCGCTTTCTCAAAAAGTTGGAAATAGTAATACCATCGGATCCACCAATTCCACTACTGGGAATATACCCTAAAGAATCCATAACTGCCACCCAAGCAGATATATGCACACCCATGTTTATTGCGTCTTTGTTCACAACAGCAGAGTTGGAAACAACCCAAGTGCCCATCAACAAATGAATGGATAGAGAAGCTGTGGTATATTCACATAATGGAATACTATGCTGCATTGAAAAACAAGGAACTCAGGCAATATTATTCAAAATGGGTGACCCTGGAGGACATTATGCTGAGTGAAACACCTCAGTCATAAAATGACAAATACTGCATAGTGCCACTGTTGTAAAGCGGGACTCACATCAGGGTTGGGGGGAACCTAAGAAAAGAGGATAAATAATGTATACTGCATTGAAACAGATAAGGGAGAGAATTGTTTAAAAGGAATATAGGATTAGGTATTATTTTCATGACAAGATTACAGAAAAAGAAATGCCTATTAAAGTGGATTGTGGACTTGGGGGGATTGTATAACAATGAAAGACTTTCTTTTTAAAGGGAAAAACAAAATGGGGGAGGGGTGGACAGGGAGGAAACTGCAACAATGAATGAATGGGGGGAATTAAATGGAAAGAATATGCTGTAAAAATATATATGTTGCATTAAAAATCATTAATAAAAAAGAGAAAAACTGTATTCAAACTTAGTAAGTAAACTAATATAAATTAAAAATTGTATTAAAAAAACCTAACAAAACCAAGATGCCTCTATCCAAATAATAGAAATCTTCCAAATAGAACACACTGGCTTTCAGTGCCAGACCTTCATCCTCTCTGACACACTCTAGGCCATTGCTGCAGTCACTAGGTCTCATTGAAGGTCTTACTCTCTTTCACTGACCCTTCTTTCCAAGTCTGATGTCCTTTGTTGTCTCCTTAGAATGCCTTTTCCTCACATTCCTATCTTATTCTCCAAGGTCACCTTTGCTCAACCTACAGTGAACCTCTCTGAGAAAGCTTCACATCTCTGGCACATCTATTCCCATTACCTCGGTCACTGAGTCAATCCATCTCTTCCAGGGTCTTCCACTCTTGAGCTGTCCCTCCACTCTCTCAAGCATAGAGTCCCTCTCCAAGGACTGGTCCCTCCTTGCAACATGTCCAAAGTATGTCAGACGAAGTCTCAGAATCCTTGCCTCCAAGGGGTAGCCTGGCTTCACCCTCTCTAGGTCAAATCTGTTTGTTCTCCTAGCAGTTCATGGTATATTCAATACTCTTCTCCAGCACCACAGCTCAAAGGCATCAATTCTCCTCCTATCATCCCTAGTCAGTGGTTGCAAAGACCATGGCCTGTATCAGATGCACCTTAGTCTCCAGACTGACACCATTGTTTTTCAGTACTCTGGAGAGGTTCCTGACAGGAGATTCTCCCAACGCAATTCATCTTTTGATTTCCTGGCTTCCAGTACCAAGAGTACTGATTGTGGAGCCAAGCAAACTAAAACGGTTAACAATCTCAATATCTTCACTGTACCAATCAGCCCAGTGATGAGAATCTTTGTTTTTTTGATGCTGAGCTTCAATCCATATTTAAGGCTGCAGTCTAAGTTGGAGAGCTACCATCAGAAATAACCCCTAATCCACCAACATCTCTAATACGGCCCCCTGAGCAATACATCTTTGTTGTTACTCACTCATACATTACAACTTACAGACCCTTTAATACTAATTGGGTTGCTATTGCTGATATTGGGCTATGCCAACAGGCATAATTCTACATGCCACCAAAGCATTTCTTCTGCTCCCTGGTTTGTAGACAATCCTTCCACAGGACTGTCTGCAATCAGTATCTTATTGCAGTCTTTGGCTCAGTTGTCTTGACCTTGAGTAAGATGGATAGCAGCAATACTTCAAGGATGGTATGCAGGGGGACCGTATTTCAGGATATTACGCCTGAGGATCTTATCCCAGCTCCAGTCTATAAAGCCCTTTGTAGCCTCTGTTAGCTCTCCCCAAGTCCATGGGGGACACAGAACACAAATGCTAATTCATCTTACCTTCCATTAAACTTGATTTACTTAGGAGAGATGGGCTTTCATCCTAAAATTCTGGACAATTCTGGTGACTTAACATCATTTGAGGCAAAAGCAACATCAGGCTGCCTTAGCCTAAAGCCACAAACAGCCTTGAGCTGTGCTCCACATTCCAATTTTTTAATAGGTTGGTGATGAGGAAGAAAAAGTGGGGTGGGCGGAGGCCAAAAGAAGGTAGGAATAATTGCAAAGAACATTATTTTCCCCAAATTAAGGATGAGTTGCAACCCTGTAATCCTTAATATTCACAATCCAAATAAAGTATTTAGAGCACAATTTTAGTTCTCGCTGCCTCTTCAAACTAATGCTAAATGCTGCAAAAATGTTTTATGATGTTAACTGCCCACACAAAATAGCATTCCAATGAGTAGTGAGATATATATATATATATATATTAGAAACAAATGGGGATTAATTTCCCTAAAAATAATTTTAGTTACGAAACATAAGACTAAAGATGCCTGGCAAAACATTCTTGAGTTTTGCCAACCACATAAAATTTCTGCAGGGAGATATATTTATTCAAGTTTAAACTTGAGTTTATTCACGTTTAAGCTGCTTCTAGCACAGGAAAGGATAAGGACTTAGCAGTAACTGCAATACCTTACTTCTTTAAAAAAAATTGAAACAGAGGTGGCAAAATAATAACATCTACCGCCATCTGTCTAGCGGCTATGTGGGTGTCTAATCTATTATTTTCTAAATGTTTTAACACATTCACAACTTTTTCAACAAAAGTGTACAAGCAGTAATATGACGGTAGATAACAACACAAGTGTTTGGTTTGAGACATCTGGTTCTATCTCTTACTTTGCAATCTAAGTTTCTCATTCTAGAAAATGTGGATAATTATGAATTGAGGTTCATCTCAAAACTTCAACTCAAGCTCATTGGTGTTGAGGTGGAACCAACTCATAGTTGACCCTCCAGTGAGTTTCCAAGGCTGTAAGTAGCACAGGAGGAGAGTGTTCAACTCTCTAATTGTTGATGGTGGATACAAACCACCAGAGAGGTGCCTCCCTTGAAACACCAGCATAACTCTCTATGGACTATGCCCCCAGAGCAGCTTCTCTTCTGATGAGTTGGTGTAATCTATTGTTTGGAGACAAACATGTATATATGTCACATAAGTTTTAAATCAAGTTCCCGTGGAACCACACTCTGACACAGATTCATACAGGGCATTCAGTGGGAAGTGCTTTAGAAACATCACCAGTGAAGGAGGAAAGAAAGGCAAATTGAATAGAGGGAGAAAGTGAATTGTGATGCAGTAGCAACAGAGGCCTCAGCCAATTCTGCAGGGTACACAGGAGCTAGTATGGTTGTTCAGAACTCTCCAGAGTAAAAAAAACAGGGTCAAATCTTTAAAACTACACATCAATCATTCCTTGAGTAAAGGCTTCCCTCAGGAAGAGGACAAAAGCTTGGATAGTCAGTCAAGGGCAAGGGCTGGAGAGGAAGTAAGCTGGAAATTATCAGCCACCAGCACCCCACTGGGTAGGTTATAAGGATCTTAATCTTGAAGGGAGGATCTGTGTTAGGCACCACAGTATCTACTACAGTCACTACCTGGAATCCATTATCAGTACAGGAAGGACTGTGACCTTCCTCTACTGAGATGGAAGGATAAAGATTAAATATTAGGGACAAATGAAGTCTTTCGAGGTTTGGTCTCAAGGTATTATGTGGGATAGCATGGAGTTTGAGAGACTGGGAGAAAAGGCTGATGGGAACTGCCAGCTATAAATCAGACATTTCACATTCCTTTTCCCATGTGCTATGTCCCTGTTGTTCTATAGAAGATTTATCTGTATATTTAAGCCAATTGCTGCTTGGGCCAGAGCATTTAAGGGCAAAGCAAAGTGCACAGCTATTGTCAGTGCAATGATGTAAACAGGTCCCTAAGTCCAAGAACCCTGGAGGAAATAAGAATCCAGGTAAACAAATCAGGCCCCTGAATTAGAGATCCTGTCCCCCCACCATACCCACACCAGGAAGATTCCCCTTGCACAGGTAAACTTTGGACCCCTGGACTCTGTATTAGCAAGGAATAGGCTATTCTTTATTGTATAACCTGGCTTCCCACTCTACCCACCCCATCATCATTCAGAATCACATGGGCAAATTGGCCAAGCATTTCACACTTGGACAGAAATGGACTCTTCTTAATTTTGTCACTCTAAGGAAACATTCACCCTGTACGGAAAAACAAACAAAACCCCAAGTATAAAATGTAAAGCTAGATTCTAATTCCCCAAGTTTATCATCAAAGTTAAGGTAGCTTACCAAAGCTGACTGTAGTATCAAAGCTAGATAGCCTACCTCCCCTGGTGGAAACACTTTCACATAAAAATCACATGTAATTATGTTTACATACACAATATTTGAACCTACTAGTTTCATCATATTAATCATTCCAAACCATTTATTTATAAATTAATACCTTGACATTAGTTTATTTTATTGCCCTGATCACTTAATTTGGGTTCAAAAATAATTTATTACTTTCTGAAAATTTGTACATCAACCCAAATGAAATAAAATGAGCAATGTTTTAAATAAATTTAGAAATATTATTTTACAAGAAATTTTGTTATATAGATTTCTGCCAAGCAAACAATCTCTTATATAATTAACTTTCCTTATTAGAAGTCTCTACATTTGAAATGTTGAAACGTAACATGAAGAAAAATGTGGCATCAAAATAGAAGACTCATCAAAAATCTGTAGTATGCAGATTGTAACCTTGCTTGCAGAAAGTGAAAATTTGAAGCACTCACTTCAATAGGGATTACATCTCAAAATCAAGAAAACATAAGTCCTCATTACTGGACCAAGAGGCAACATCATAATAGATAGAGAAAAGAAGGAAGGTATCAATGATTTTATTTTACTTTGACTTACAGTAAACATCCAAGGCAGCAGCAGTTAAGAAATAAAAAGACACGCTGCACAGGGCAAATTTGCTGTCAAGGACCTCTCCAAAGTGCTCAAGAACAAGGCTATCAGTTTAAAGATCAAAGAGTTAGTGGCAAGAAGCTGCACTGCAGTTCCAGAGGTGTGCGGTTCAAATCCACCAGATGTTCTGCTGGAGAAGGAGGGGCAACATCCACCTGTACCACACAGATCCAATTTAACGATAAACACACACACACACACACAAATAATAAAATAAAATAAAGAAATAATTACTTTAAAAAATAAATATCAAAGGGTGACCAATCCAAGCCATGATATTTTCAATTGCTTCATATGCATCTGAAAGTTGGGCAATAAAGAAAGAAGGCTGAAAAAGAATTGATGCCTTGAACTCTAGTGCTGAAGAAGAATACTGAATATCCCGGGATTGCCAAAAGAACAAATAGATATGTTTTGGAGAAAGTAGAACCAAAGTGCTCCTTAGAGCTAAGGATGGAGAAACTTCATTTCATATACTTTGGGCATGTTGTTAAGAGGATCTAGTCCTGGGAAAAAGACATCATGTTGTGAAAATTACAGAGTCAATGAAGGTCAGTCAGACACGCCGTCAATGAGATAAACTGGCACAGTGACTACAAAAACGGGCTTGAGCATGACAAAGATTGGGAGGACAGTGCCGGAGAGAGCTAGGTTGCTGCTCACAGGGTCATTATGAGTTGTAGATGACTCAACAGAACCTAACAACAACATATTTTTTTTAATTTAGTTTGTTTATTTTTCATTTCAATCAACATCTACAGAGATTTTGGGATTCCATTCATTCATTCATTGTTGCACCCTTCTCCCCGCCAGCCCCCCCCCCTTT
>NW_006399790.1:456125-470155 GCF_000299155.1 Elephantulus edwardii
TGACCCTTTGAGCATTATGTAGTGACCTTCTTTGTCCTTTGTGATGGTTTTTGCATTGAAATTTATTTTATCAGAGATTAGTATCACTACTCCTGCTTTTTACAACAACATTTTAAATTTCATTTTTTGTTAAAATAAAAAGAATCCAATTTTAGCATCTCAAACCATTACCTTCCCATTTCCATTGCTACTGTATGCATTTGTCAAAATTATTTTTTATAAGTTCACATTGTACTGGTAACAAGACAAGGAAGACAACTGCTCTAAGGCAGATATTTGACATTTTTAAATCAAATTTCTCTCCCTAAGTAGTTACAAATGAATGTGGGTATCCCAAAGAGGTACTAAATAAATACAATTTACTAGCCAAATCCACCTTAGTATAATGTATGCACTGTAACACAAATAATATCCCCTTGCCTATTCGCCTCTGAAATACTCCATTCTTTGCTTGCAAATTAGATTAAAACAGTCATGAACACAGAAGGAACTAACTTTAAATTGTTTTGCATTTTACTAGTCCCTAGTGGCTCTATGTAGCACTGGAGGCTTAGTGGCAAGGAGTTATGCTGCCAACCTGAAGGCACATGGTTCAAATCCACCTGCTGCTCTGTGGGAGAAAGAGGACCAGTCTCCTTGAGTGTGATTTACTGCCCCTGAAAACCTACTGGAAGCTCAGCTATGAGTGAGTTCTGACTCATCAAAATCCATCTCAGAGTATTCCTCTAGTGATCTAATAAAATGGAAAATAGGTAGATTGTTTTTAACATGCTTTATTTGGTTGTAAGGACTACAACAATGTCAATTAAAATATTTTTTAAAAATCTTAGATAAGGAATGCTATGTATTTAATTGTACAATGGGAAGACTCCTATCATGGTCCTTTCCAAAGATATTGTTTTTATGAGCTAATCCTTCAGGCTATTTGCATTTTAAAAAATCTGCATCTGACCACTAACACATTATACGAAATTATTCCTATATGTATTCAGCTATGTTACATCTTTATTTATAGATCTAAAAAAAACAAACTAGTAGCAAAAATAAGAAGTGTGCCATGGATTAAAGGAATATCAATTGACATATTTCAGTTTATGCAGATGACACCATCTTGCTCACTGAAACTGAGGAAGACCTGAAGTGCTTGCTGCAGAAGATAAAGAAATGTAGCCTTCATAATGGGTTGAAGCTCAACATCAAGAAGACAAAGATTTTTTTCACCAGTGGGCCAAATGGCAGTGCCATGATGGATGGAGAAGAGATTGAGATTGTTAATTGTTACAGCTTGCTCGGCTCCACAATTAACACTCTTGACCCCAGCAGTCAGGAAATCAAAAGATGAATTGCAGTGGGAAAATCTGCTGTCGGAGACCCCTCCAGAGGGCTGAAAAGCAATAATGTCAGTGTAGAGACTAAGGTGTGCCTTATCCAGGGCATGGTCTTCACACTTACTTGCTATACATCAGAGAGCTGGACAATGACTAAGGATGACAGAAGAAGAATCAATGCTTTTGAGCTGTGGCACTGGAGAATAGGCTTGAACATACCATGGACCACCAAGAAAACAAATAGGTCTGTCTTGGAGAGGGTCAAACAAGTTTTCTCCTTAGAAGCTAGGATTTTGAAAGTCCATCTCACATATGTTGGGCATGTGGCCAAGAGGGACCTGTCCTTGGAGAAGGAAGACTCAGGATGAGATTGATTGATACTGGGGCAATGGGGGTTGGTGTGTCTGAGTCAGTGAAAGTGGCTCAGGACAGGGCAGGTTTCAGAGCTGCTGTACATACATAGAGTTGCTATGAGTCACAGGTGACTCCACAACACATAAGAACAACAACAACTAAACCAATCTACTTGCCTGCAATGGTTTTTGGAAGCTTTGAAACAATAATGTAATCTACTCAGTGAAATCCACGATGCTGACTGAGTAGACTTCAATTTACTTCATTACTGATAACACTGTTGTGACCTCTTTCATTCAGCACGGGTGACTTCACTCCCTATGTAGCTCAGTGCCAAATTCATTGTGTGTGAGTTCCTGTAATTCATTCCACATAAATGAGAAGAAATAATAAATAAATATGAACCACCATAAATTTAGCTCTAAAGACTGCCCCTTTAACCTCCACCCCTCCCTTCTACCACCACTGGGGGAAGTAGAAAAAATCCATGTGAAAGCTTTTGTCAGGGAGAACTATGCTTTCTAATTCCGCTGTGACTTAAACCACAAATGTATATACAATATTACCTAAAAAGGCGGGGCAGGGCAGGGGGTAATCTGAAAGATTTCTTTCTCTTCATTAGTCTTGCAAAATTATTTTTCTTGATAACATTCATTTATGGGTTTGTTTTTGCTAAGAATAAAGCATGAATGTAGAGCAAACATAAGAAGGTGCATTGTTTTCACTAATATTTCAACACTAAATCTCTGACAAGGTACAGTGAGACATCGTGTTGAAAACTTCTCTATTAGATATAATAAATTCAAATCTGCATTTTAAACAAGATCCGCGAGCTCTTCCGATCCTGTAAGATAGATGGAATTCTTATAGAATCACCTAAAGTTCTTGTCAAATATAGATTCAGATTCAGTGTACCTGGAGTCGTTGAGTACCATTGAGTCAGAACTGAACCATAGCTCCACTGAGAACTCCAAGCCTCACATTCATTTTGGATGGTGTCCTCTTCCCATTCCCAATCTGCCACCTTGATTTTTATGAGTTTCAATGTTTTCTGTTGTTTCTCCTCATTTTGAGTCTCAGGAAATGAGGGTCCATCATTGGGAAAATAGTCCAAAAAATTGGATTACATATATGAAGAAAAATACGGTATCAGGATTGGAGGAAGACTCATTAACAGACTACATTATGCAGCTAACACAACTTTAATTGCTAAAAGTGAAGAGAACTTAAAGCATTTAGTAAAAAAAAATTATAACCTTTAGTATAGATTACATTTCGAAAGAAAGAAAGAAAGAAACCTCACAATTGAACAAATAATCAAAATAATGACAAATGAAGAAAAGATTGAACTTGCCACAGATTTCCTTTAACTTGGATCCACAATCAACACCTATTACAGTGGCAGTCAAGAAATCAGAAAATGTATTGCATTGGTTAAGTCTGTTGTCAAAGACATCTTTAAAGTGCTAAAGAGCAAGGATGTCAATTTAGTGTGTCTGATCCAAGCCAAGGTACTTTTCAATTGCTTTACATGCATTTCAAAGTTGGGCAGCTAATAAGGGACATTAAAGAATAATTAATGCCTTTGAATTGTGGTGTTGATGGAGTACCAAAAATACCTTGGACTACCCAAAAGAACAGGGAGCTCTGATGGCCTCGTGGTAAGAAACTTTGCTACAATATCAAAGGCACATGGTTCCAAATCACCAGCTGTTCCATGGGAGAAGCAGGAGTGGCATCCACTTCCAAAAACACATGCCTCTGGAAACTATGAACATGGAGAAATGAAGACAGTTACAGTACAGGGTTCGGGTCTTTTGTTCATGGGGTCACTATAGTCATGCTCAATTCAACCACATTTAATAATACCACCACCATGGGAAAAAGAACAGTGATCTCCTCCTGTGTGACTCACTGGCTCTGAAAACCTGCCAAAGCTCTGGGTCTGTTATGATTTGGGGGTAAACAATAATAACAATGGCAATATGTGGAGGATTTATTAAAGGTACCCATTTGATAATCTGGAGTCCCAAAGGGCTTACAACAGCTGCTTAAATCATGAGAGTGTACACAATAATTCTCCAATTGGAAAATTCTAAGAAATCCCTGTTAGGTATCATATTCCCAAGTACACAATTCTCATAAGTTTCACACTACCATGGAGACAATAGAATGTTGGCCTGCTCAGAGACTCTGCACCAACTGAAATGGATGTAGCCTCTGCTGTCACCATTAATTACAGTGTATTAAGGGTCCACAGGGTGTTGTACTTAATAAATAGCCATGCTTAATAGAAGTTAACTAATTACACCTAGAAAAATCCCCAACCACTCAGGGAAAGTAATATAATATGCCAGGTGGGGAAGTCTAGATTTAATATATTGATCCTTTTAATATCTGCATGTTTTTCTCATTTTCTTTTTTTCTCTCTCTTCTCCCTCCCTGTCTCAGTCTCTCTCTGTTATTCTGTACATTTTTTGAGAGGAGAGTACCCATCTTTCTCCCATGGAGCCACTGGTAGATTCAAACCACCAGAGAGAGAAGTGGCCTTTGGGTTAGCAGTGCAACTCCTTATAGAATACACCTCCAAAGGTCCCTATGTCTCCTTAAGGTGGAGTAAAGAGGAAAATGGAGACCCTTCCCTCTTTGAAGTCTATCCTATCAGAAGGTCTCAATCAGGCATCTGGAGGCCTTGACTCTGCTAAATAAAGGTCTTTAACTACTAGACTGTAGAGTCCCTTCTAAGAGAATAGAAATTAGATCAAATTCTTCAGAAAGAAGGGAAGAAAGTGAGACACACACACACACACACACACACACACACACCCAACTTGAGCCCCTCCTCACTTTCATCTCATGGAACCACTCAGGTCATGTCAGGCCACTCACCAGAAAATCATTAACACTTTCACAGAAGGCCCTGGTTATCAGAGTGTGGGAAATATAAGAGCATATTTTTTACTTAAAGGGGATTGGTAGGATTAAAGAAGATTTTCCCCTGCCAGAGGATTTTGTTTGGTTTTCTTTTGTTTTGTTTTTGAGAACTTTGTTTTATTTTTTATGAAACCTAAGGACATTCTGTCAAAGAGGAGGAAAACACATACAAAAAAAATGTTACAGAAGAAAGTACAGGAGGTGAGACACTGCCTCCCAGAATGATCCCTATGAGGTACTTATGGGGAGATGGCACTGAAACTTCCCTGGGAGTAGGTCCCTCTATTTAGGGATACTTGTTTCTCCAGCTATGGTGCCATCTCAGGGGACAAACAGGACAACAGAGTTTGGGACACAGAGACACAAGCAGGGAAAGACTGTCAGTTTTCTCAACTGGCATGTTGACCTGCAAAAAAAGAGAGATGACTTGAAATCTTCCTAGACAGAAACTGTTAGAGTAGAGCACCTGGCCTCATACCTCTCAGCCACTCCATAGAAAATGGAGGACAATAGAGTTTGGGACAGGGAACTACATTAAGGCAAAATTCCTGCAGGGCTGCTGTTCAAAACAGAGAGAACCTAAGGACATTAGGAAAGGCAAATATTCCCAGAAAGGACTTTCAGTAGAGTGAGGGGCTCACCCAATAGGCAGACCATTTAAACCTGGCAACTAATGAATAACATCATAAACATCAGAATTACCAACAACTTATTCAGACACAGTAGAAATGGCCTACCCCTATAAAGAAAAACTTCACATAATGTCAAGAAAGCAAAAGAAAGCTTCAAACACTATGAAAAAAAACAAATTAAGCATCCTCTCTATGTTGATATGGAGACATTTGAATAGCTACAAATGACAGTACAAGTGATGAAAAAAACAATGGAAGACAAAAATAAAACTAGTATGCTAGAAATAGAAAACCAGAATAAATAAACTGATAAGGAGTTATTTGAACAGCTACAGAAGAAGGTATAAATGATTCAAGAAACAATGGGAACCACTAAGCAAGCAAACACTTCAGGGACACAGAGCCAAAAGACATATATTGATGAGGAGGAACATGTACAACCACGGAAGAAAACGCAAAAAAAAGGAAGAATTGAAACTATAGATAAAGAGGTACAAGAACATAAAATTATCTCAAGATAGTAAGGGTACAGCCAACACAATGTGTAACAATAAATTAATGGAAATTCAAGTTCTTGGTACACTTTCATTAAAATCTCAATTAAAAAAATAAAGTGTAAAGAAAAATAAAAAGTACAGTCAACACAGTACTAGAAATAACAGAAGTACATGAAAATGCATTCCAGCATATTAAGACAGAAATGGCAGAAGTATCCAACATGCTGGAGGGACAAAAAAGTAGAACAGAAGAAATGGAACAGAGAGTGAGTGAGCTGGAAAATAAGAACCTCAACGGAAACATACTAGAAAAAAAATCAAAGATGAGACACAAAGAAAATGAAGAAAACATTTGAATCATGTGGGATGGCATCAAAAGGGAAGAGCATACGTATAATTGGAATTCCACAATATGAGAGAGAAAGGGAAGGCAATGAGAAAATTGTGGAAAGGTACCAGAAGAAAACTTCCCAGGTGTTACGAACAACAAGGAAATCCCAATTAAAAAAACATCAACAAACACCAAATAAACTAGATCCAAAAAGAAAAACATCAAGTCAAATTCTCAAAAATGAAAGATAAGGATAGAATACTAAAAGCAGCATGAGAAAAAGCAAAGAGTCACCTACGAAGAAAAGCAATAAAATTAAGTCTTGATTTTTCAGCTGAAACTATGCAAGCAAGAAGACAAGATCACATATACAGAAAGTTGACAGTAAACAATAACCCACTGAGGATCCATCAAACATGAAGGAGAAATTACATCCTTTGCAGAAAAGATAGACCTTAAGGAAATTGTGAAAACAGGACCCCATCTACAAGAACTTTTAAGGGAAATCCTTTACAAATAAACACAAAAGTTTCCATAGTAACAAGAAACATAGTAAAACGGCAAGGATAAAATCTGGCCTGTCAATAATGTACCAAACGTACCAAGCAAGAGAAAAAGAGTAGCAGAATGGATAAAAAAACAAAACCCATCAATATATTGTCTATAAGAGAAGCATCTAAGAAATGAAGAGAAAGATAGACTCAAAATCTAAGGCTGGGGGGGTGGAATATACAAATGGCATCCATAAAAAAGCAGGAATGGCAATATTAATCTCTAATAAAAACCTTAGAATGAAAATCACCATAAAAGATAAGGGCACTATGTATAATGGTGAAAGGCACAGTAGATCAAGACGACATAACATTGTTCAACACCTATGTAACAAATGCTATACCTGATAAATACATAAAACAAGTGTTAACAGAACTGAAGAAAGAGACAGCACCATAATAGTGGTAGGAGATGAACATACCACTCTCATCAAAGGACATAGGTCAACTCAAAAGATACTTAATAAATATACAGATCTAAACTACACATTCAGCCAACTTGACCTTGTGAATGTATTCTGAGTACTGACCCACCTAAAACTCTTAACTTTCTTCTCAAGTGCACATGGCACATTTTCCAGAATTTTTCACATATTAGGGCACAAAGCAAGCCTCAACAAATTAAAAAACACTGAAATAATAAAAAAATATCTTCTCAGACCACAACGCCATAAAGCTAGAAATTAACCACAAGAGGATAAAACTTATAAAATCACCAATGTGGAAGCTAAATATCATCCTGCTGTGGCCCATGGGTCTGGTTTTTGTGGAACTCCTGATTTAAACAGACTTGGAAGCAGGAGTGGCATCCACTTTCAAAACAGCTTGCCTCTGAAAACTCTAAGAACTTACAGAAAAGATGAAAGTTTTTCAAGTTCAAGATTTTCGTTCATAGGGTCACTGAGTCGTCTACAACTTGATGGCACTTAATAACAACAGAACACGACTGAGCTATAGACAAAGAAAGAAACAAACAAAAATTTCCTCAAAACAAATGATAATGGAAATACAATGTACCAAAACCTTTGGGATGCAGCTAAAGCAGTCCTCAGGGGGCAGTTCATACCAACAGGTAAATTCATAAAAAATAAAGAAGGAAGCAAAACTAATGATCTAACTCAAAAATTTCCTCAAAGAGAAAAAGAATGACAATCTGACATCAAGGCCTCTAGAAGAAAGGAAATTATAAGAGCGGAAATCAATGAGATAAAAAACAGAAAAACATTTGAAACCATCAATAAAACCAGTAGCTAGTTTTTGAAAGGGTTAATAAAATTGACAAATCATTGAAAAATTTAACAACGGGCGGGGGGGGGGAGAGAAGATGACAAAAATAACCTGATTAAAGAATGATAGAGGTTACATCACAACAGAACCAGAGGAAATTAAATCATCGGAGGCTGCTATCAGTGTGAAGCATTTGGTTCTTCTTGTTTTGGTTGATGGTAGAGTGTGGACTGTTTGGTTGTTCTTATTTCATTCACAACTGTAGGTGACTTGATTGGATTTGCAGGGTTTGGCTAACAATGAGCTGTTGGCCAGAAGCCTTTTGTTTAGAGCCAATCAAGGCCTGGTGGGAGGGTTTGTGTATTTAAAAGTCAGTTGGCTCTTTGGGTTTTGTGGCCCTCAGTCCTGGTGTTAACTGTGTTTGGAATGAACATTCTTCTAAGTAGTGTGGCACTGGTCTGTCAATTCATCTTGGGGTTGCTGTGATGCTGAACACTGTGCCATGGTGTGTCAAATGTCATAATGGTTACCCATGGTGGACAGTATTTGGTGGAGCTCCCAGATTAAGACAGGCATGCAAGCAGGAGTGGCATCCACTTCCTAAACAACATTCCTCTGGAAACTCGATAAACTTAGAGAAATGATAATCGCTATAGAAAAGGGTTCAGGTCTTTTGTTCATAGGGTCACTATGAGTTGTGCTCAATGGCACTTAATAACAACAACAATCAGAATATTATTAAAAGCTATACTCTGATAAATTTGAAAACTTAGAGAAAATGGATAAACTCCTTGAAACTACCCAGATTTACTGACCCATCATAAAAAGTGAAATTTAACAGGTCATACAAAAACTCCTCCACAAAACCAGTCCTGAACAAGATAGCTTCATGGCTGAATTATATCAAACATTCAGGGAAGATTTATCACCAACTCTACTTAAATTATTTTAAAAATTAGAAAAAGAAGGAACACTCTCAGAATCTCTCTATGAAGCAAGCATAACCCTAATACCAAAATCAAGCAAAGACATTAACAGGAAAGAAAACTACAGACCAATATCTGTCATGAATGTAGGTGCAAAAATCCTTAACAAAATTCTAGCCAATAGAATCCAAAAGCACATAAAAAGAAATAATTCATCATGACCAAGTGGGATTCATAATAGGTATGTATGCAATCAACGTAATCACCACATTAACAAAGCAAACAAGAACCATATGATCCTAGCAAATGATGCAGAAAAAGCTTTTTACAAAATCCATACCCTTTCCTGATTAAGAAATAGAAGGGAATTTCCTCAACAAAGTATATATGCAAAACCAAGAGCCAATATCATTCTCAATGGAGAAATACTAAAAACATTTTCCTTGCAAACAGGGACCAGACAAGGATGCACACTGTCACCACTTCTATTATTAATATGTATTATTACTATGGTATTGGAAGTACTTGCTAGGGTAATATGACAAGAGAAGGAAATAAAGGCATCCAGATCCACAGAGATGGTCAAACACCAAGGACTTAACTAAAAAATCTATTAGAGCTAATAGAACAATTTAGTAGAGTGGCAGGATATAAATCCAAAAGCAGTGGGATTACTCTACAGTAACAAAGAGATATCAGACAAGGAAATCAAGAAAGCAATATCATTTATAACAGCCAACCACAAATTGAGATACTTGGGAATGAACCTAACTAGAGACACAAAAGACCTATAAAAAAAAAACCAAAACTACATCCCCCCCTCACCAACCAAAGTGTGCAACTCTGCAACTGCATCCCTGCCCATCCTCACCATTCTGCCCCAACCCTCACCTCCTTGTACCCCCATTATGCATTTCCCAATAAAATTTTAAAAAAAACCAACAACAAACCTACAGAACATTTTTTGAGACACAATAAAAGACCAAAGTTAAATGGGAAAATGTTCCCTGTTTATGGGTAGGAAGATTCAATATTGTGAAAATTACAATCCGACCAAAAGCAAACTACATGTTCAACAAAGTCCCAATATAGATACAAAATTCATATTTCAAATTCAACTTTATTTGGAGAGAAAAGAGACCCCTTGAATAAGCAAAACACTTCTGAAAAACAAAAATGAAGTAGTAGGCACTCTAAAACCTACTACACAGCAATAGTAACCATGATACTGGTACAGTAACAGGCACATAGACCAATGGAACAGAATTGAGAACCCACAAATGGACACATTTATCTAAGGTCAACTGGTATTCAACAAGGAAATAAAACTTATCAAATGGGGAAATGATAACCTCTTCAACAAATGGTGCTGGCAAAACTATGCTGCTACCTGTAGAAAGCTGAAACAGGATCCACATCTCACATCATACACAAAAATCAACTCAAGGTGTATCAGAAACCTTGGAGTAAAGCCCCAAACCATAAATCTCATAAGAGACAAACTGGGATCAAGCTTGGAAGGCCTAGTCAATGGTATAAAGAGACTGCCAAATACAGCCAGAAATGCACAATCTGGAGAAGATAAAACTGATGAATGGGACCTTCTAAAGATTAAGTCTCTGTGTTCTTCAAAAATCCTTTTCAACAGAGTGAAAAGAAAACTTATTGACGGGGAACAAACATTTCGCAATACCATCTCAGTCAAGGGCCTTGTAACAAAAGTTTACAGAATACTCCTGGGCCTCCAAAATAAAAAAAGACTCAATTACAAAATGGGGCGGGGGGGAATGCCATGGAAAGACTTTTCATAGAAGACGACTTTAGTATGGCCAGCAGACACATGAGGAAATGCTCTAAATCACTGGCAAAAGAAAGTTGTAAATAAAAAAAAAAATCACTAGTTGGTAGGGAGTTGGGCTGGCAATTTAAAAGGCAGGTCCACAAGAGAATTATGGACAGTCTCTTTCCTTATGATTTACAGCCTCTGGAAACTGGCTGATGGGTCAGCAAATGAGCTGAGTTGATGGTGATGAGTGACCTTTTCATTCACACTGTCATTGCTCCCATCAGGTTTACGGTTTAATAGAATTTAAAATAGTAGGTATATGTACATTCTAAGCATTTTATATGTATCTAAATTCTTATAATTAAGCACGGTACATAATAGCCATCTTTACAACACAAGAAGTTTAAATTGCCCAAGGGCACACAGATTCTAAGAGGTGGAGCCAGGCTTTGATTTGGGGCTGACACCTAAGGCCATTGCTTACCCGTGTCCTGGAAGAACAAGGTTTCTCACTGACAGTTGCCTTATATGCATTGCTTCCTTCATGTCTGTCTATGAATAGAAATCAATACCTCGTGGCTGTTCTGTTACAAACTCAAAGACAAGTTGCCTCCTAATAAAGTTTTATAGTTCACAAAAAAAAAATCACAATGAGTTACCATCTCACCTCAGTAGCAGTGCCAAAGTCTAGAAAGGCAGCAAGCAATAAATGTTGGAGAGAATGTGAATGAGTGGGAACTCTCATACACTGTGGATAGGATTTTTAAATAGTACAGCCACTCTGGAAGAAAGTTTGGGGTTTCTTTTTTTAAAAAAAAATTATTGTATTTTATTATTTTTTGTTTGTACCATCAAATCTGATCTGACAGGAGGAGACTGCCCCTCCTTCTCCAGCAGAGCACCTGGTGGATTCGAACCATGTATCTCCAGGATTGCAGTGCAGCTTCTTGCCATTAGGCCACCAGAGCTCCATAGTTTAGTGTTTCTTAAAAAAGTGAAACATAGAAACTCCATATGACCCAGCTATTCCACTATTAGGAATACACCCCAAGAAAATTAGAACTGAGACAGAGAGATCTGTACACCAATGTTCACAACAGTGTTATTCACCATCACAAGATCATGCGAAATGTTAATACCAATACTGCACAATTGTGTATGTAATAGTATTCATCTTTTTTGTCTGTAACTCTTGTTTGTTTCTCCATGTGTCCCTTCATCTTGGTGATATTGTGCTGATTATCCCTTTATTGGACATTATCTTTCCTTTCACCCAAATTTATGTCTCTTATCTAGTAATCTTTCACTCCCCCCCCCATCATTTTTAACCACCAAAGAATGTGTCTTTTTGTTGTGTAAACTTCTTTGACATTTTGTAATGTTGGGCACATACTTTTGGTCTTTCTGTAAGACTTATTTCACTTGGCAGAAAAAGCCTTCCTTGTTCATCTATGTCATGAGGTGTTTTTTGCAGATTCTTTGTCATGTTCTAATGTGTTGTAGTATTCCATTGCATATGGACCGTAGGAATACTTGAAGATGCTTCCCTCATCATTTGAGGCTGTGTGTCAGAGACTATAAGGTTGGCACAGGATAGAGCAGGGTTTAGGGCTGTTGTACATAGGGTCGCTATGAGTCGCAAGCAACTAAATAGCACATAACAACCACCACCATCTGAGGGACTGGATCACTGATTCCTTTATGCCTTTGAAATCACAGTGATTCTATTATATCTTTGAAATTGTTATTTCTCACAGCAACTTTGCAAAGTGGCTGCACAGCATGTATTATTTACCTTAACATTAAAGTGAGTTTAAAATAATTTTGATTTGAGAGGTTCTTGGAATTTTTAATATCTATGGAGACAGTACCTGGAAGCAGGAGCGACATCCACTTCCGAAATGGCTTGCCTCTGGAAACTCTATGTATGAACAGTGCTCAGGCTGTTTGTTCATAGGGTCGCTATGAGTCGTCTACGATTCGACAGCACCAAACAACAACAACAATAACATGGAGACAGTCCAAGTTAGCTCCAAAACAGCTTAGTATTAAGTTTTCAGAAAGATTTGATGCCAAGTTAGTGACCAGTGGCTGTATCTACTAATATATACCTGGGATGTCCATAACTCTCACTCCCTAGTACATATTCAGGTGAAGTAAACCACCCTAGTCTACCTCTAGCCTATACGCAGTTAGTTATGCTACTCCATGGAAAGAAAGATTCCAACTGCTCAGTGGCTGGTAGAAGAATCTCTTCACTGATAAGTATAGCTTTGTTTAGAATTAAATTATTATTATTATCCTTTGTATGGTAAATAAAAACTTCTCGTGCAGTTGTGACATCAGAATCATGAGAAATTGACAGAAATACGTGTTTCTGTTTTAATGTCTAATTGATCTAGTACAGTTGGAGAGATTGAAAAAGCTATCTGTACCCTGTAATACTTTATGTAATTCGGTGTTCTAAGGAACTCTAGTGGCATAATTCAGAAGGAATTTCACTGGTAACACAAAGATCTAGCTTCTATGATGGTTCAAATCCACCAGTGACTTCATGGGAGAAAGATGGGCAGTCTCCTTCTATGCAATTTACAGTCTTTGAAACCCATTGGAGTTGTGAGTCTGTTACAACTCAATGACAATGGATTTAGTGATAATATAGTGCTTATAAGAGAACTGTGCTGTTTAGTGCAGTAGCTGCTAACTACATGTGACTATTTAAAAGTTAAAAGTAATTATTGAAAAATCTTCTTTCCCTGTTGTACAAGCCACATTTTAAGTGCTCAGTGTCCACATGGGCCAGTGGCTACCAAATTAGACAGCAGAAAATGAATGTATTTCTGCCCCTGCAGAAAGGTCCTTTGCCTAGTGCTGATATAAAGGATGATGAAGCTATTTTCCCCATTAAACATGATATGAATTATTCTCAAGAAAATAAGTATCAAGAGCCTTTAGTATTTTTTGTCCTTAGAGAAACATAGAAAATATTCCATTTACCTGCTTCAAAATTAAGAATATAAACTGTAATAATTTATTTCATACCTACAACAAATAGTAAAATCTGAATACAGTTTAGAGGCCAGTCTCAGACCCCTCCCATCTTCCCAGGTAATCAAAGACGCAAAAACCACGCGACATTCGTTCTGGCCCAAGGGCCTATCTACACACTAGTTCTACAGGATGCATCACCTTTGCTCGGGAAACATTACGACTAAACTTCAAAGACATTGATCCCAACATTGGAATCACAGAAGCCATGGAAGCTTCATATATAAGTTATTAGATGGAGGGCGGGTCAAAAGGAGATAGATGTGAAGGGAGGGGGTAGAAGTGGATGGGTATCCTGGTGGATGGTGGAGCAGGGAAATAAGTGGGTAAAGACGTGTGTGAGAAAGGCAGGGACAACACTGACACTAAAGTTAACTCCGCAATAAGGGATATACCTTTAACTTGCTGGTCTATCT
>NW_006399790.1:472862-494327 GCF_000299155.1 Elephantulus edwardii
CAGTGACTGGGATAATTGGAATGGGAGTGCCAGAGACAGTGCGATTGGCACAGGACAGAGCGGAGTTTAGGGCTGTTGTACATAGGGTCGCTATGAGTCGTAAGCGACTCGACAGCACATAACAACAACAACAACAGTGTGTATAGGAGAGGAGTCAGGGACAGAGACAAGTGTTCCAGAGGCCCACATACATGCACACAGGGAGACAGAAGAAGAGGGAAAGGATGAATTAGCCTGCAGGTCACTGGAGAGGGGGAGTGGGGGAAAGACAAAGTTGGAAGGAAGGGAACAATACAGTGAGGACTTCCTGATGTGTCCTTGAATCACTGTTCCCAGAATCACAGCTCTTTGGAGCAGGTGTTTTCAGTCTTGTCTCTAGAGGCCTACAGCAGTGGTTCTGAGTGTTGGTCCTGAGGATCAGCAATAGCTTCACTGAGAATTTGTAGAAATGCAGATTCCTGGGCTCACAAACACCCAGACCACAGAGTCAGAGGGCCTGGATGTGGCACACAGTCTTCTCTTTCAAGGAAGGATTTGAACCAGTTCATTCTGGTTAATCCCCTGTGGAGAACTTCTATTTCCACTCAATATGGGCAAAATTCTCAGTGGGCTGTTAAGGAAATTCTTAAGATACAGATTCTGATTCTAACTGGAATGAGCTGGTTCAAAGCCCTGGTTTGAAGAAATCTTCCAGGGGCTACTGATGTACACACAAGTTTAAGAATCATTGAGTAGTCTCCTGCCATGTGACTTAGTGCCTCTGAAACCACTGGAGGGTCAGCTATAGGTTAGTTTCAGTTGGACAGCACACAATGACATTGTAGAGTTAGAATGGAGATGGGACTGTATATAAACTCTTTAATATGTCATGCATTTTATTAGCTTTTTAAAAATTGTTATATTGGTTTGCTCACAAAGTTTTTATTGATTGTGTTTCACACTATATTTCAGTCATATTGTATTGTATAAAATACTTTCCATGCATTATGTTTTATAAAATCAATCACCATTGGATCTGCCCATCATTACCCAATCTTTTAGGGTCCCTTCCAGATTCTTCCAATTTCCTTCACACTCTCCCTTCACCCACCAAATTGTGCAACTCTGTGGTTTTGTCCCTACCCATTCTCACCCATCTGTTCCCACCCCTTCCCCCCTTAGGTCCCCATATATGTTTAATAGTCATCCTTCTATTTTTACAATAATATTCTTATGCATTATTTGTCCTTATGAGACTGAATTAGTTCACTTAGCATAATGATCTCCAGTCTCTCCCATGTTTGTAGTATTTTTTTTAAAATTATTGCTCTTCAGTGCTGCATAGAATGCCACTGCATGAATGTACCACAATTTCTCAATCCATTCAACTGTAAATGGACAATCTCCAAGTTACCTACAGGCAACACAATGACACTGAGAGGTAGATATTCTCTTCACTTTTACACTTTTACAAATGAGGAAACTGAGGCTCAGAGATTAACTGCTAGGAAAACAAGCTATTTACGCAGTTAGACAGGCAGAAAAGCAATCTAAGTCTAACTTGGAGAGGGGTAGGCTTGCGTTCGAAGGCTGGGAATCGTCTCCAACTGCCTACTGTCTTAAACGTGAAATGTAATACACTTTGAGAAGCAGAATTGCTGTTACATATTGAATTAACCACATGGAACCTAGCCCAGACTGTCCCAAGGCAGGTTAATGGAAGCAAACATCTGATAATACACCTTTGACCCTTCTTGAAGTATTGTATGTGATGGTTTTGCAAATGATGAATTTTTGGTATTGGGGATGGTGATTGCCCCTGAACCAATGTTTGGAATGTTGTGTAAGCTTCACGTAAGTTCCACCAGCCAAAACCCTGAAAGTTCATTAAATGTTTACCATAATAAATCACCTAAACAAATTTCACTTTCTAAGTTGTTACCCAATTAGTATAACAGAAGCCAAATCTGTGGAAGGAGCGAACTGAGCTCGGTTTAAACCCGTTTCAACTCCAAAACTCACCACCTTTGTGTATATTCTGACTTAAGACACCTTCCTTTGTGTTTCCCTTTCGGAGGGTCTGCTATAACAGGAGATACCTTTCTCCCTTGGATAGCAGCACATCTCGATGCAGACAACGTCACCAGAGCTCCTTTTTAACAACTTTGTTGTGGTGTGCTGTCCAGTCAGAACAAACTCACAGCTGATCCTCCAGTGGGTTTTCAGAGGCTGTTAATTACACAGGAGGAAATGGCCTATCATACTTCCACAGAGCAGATGGTGGATTCAAACCACATACTTTTGGGATTGCAATGTAGCTTCTTGCCATTAGGCCACCAGAGCTCCCTTTTAAGAATTTTACTCACCCCCAATTGATTTGTTTTGAACAGAAACATACTGTCAGGGACTGATTAAGCAATACATTCCAGTCTAAATATAGTGTGTGGGGGGCTTTTGTCTTTAAGTTCAATCTATATGAGAAGCACAGAAGTTTTGCAGCCTTTATTTGAATTCCCAACAGAAAGTGATATTCTGTTAAATACTTTTTGAGTAGCTATGGCAACAAAGATTATCACCACACACTACAACCAAAATACAACCTGCATCCACAGCTATTCTAAACCCTTAATTACAAAGAAGAGTCAGTTGAAATTTCCAGTCAGTAGATTTGGGAGAAAACTTTAAAAAATAAAAAAAAAGTTGGGAAATCTATTTTGGTTTTGCTTCTGTGTGTTTGGTTTTTGATTTTATAATTTCCCCCCCCCTCTTTCAGGACAACTTAAGTCTGACTCTGTCTCTTCCTACCCACACCAGAACCACCCACACTGTTACGTTTCTAGAGAAATGGAGGCTTCAGCATTTCCTTTTCTAAGGAGCTAATCAGTAATGAGAGCTCCAGGGAGCAAGAGGTGGGGAGGGGGAAAACTACTCCTTTCAAACAATTACCTATGTGCATGAGAATGTTAGGCTTGTTTTTAATTACTCGGTATGAAGATATAAGAGAAACTAGGGGGAAAAAACAGGAAGAGGAAAAAGTGGTAAGAAAGCAAGCTAGGAAGAGGAAAAGAAAAATAAGGGAAGTAGACAAGGAAAACTTAGGCCAGGCTCAAGAGAAGGAGTAAACTATGTGAGTCAATGTGGGAGATGGCAGGAGAAAACTGGGCAGCGTCCTGGAAAGTAGAAAAAAGTTCCACACAGGCTTGAATGGACCTTTTAGTAGTAGTTTGACTATAAGAAATAACTCCAGTTTCTCATGTCTCCCTTTGACATGTAGTTCTACAGTGCCCACCTACACTAATGACTGGCTCAGAAATATGACTTGCTTTGGCCAATGGGATTTTGGAGAATGTGATGCACACAGAGAGGCTGGAAAAGCTCTGAGTTAAACTTACAGGCTCTTGCCATCAGTCACTGCCATGAAAAATAATCACATACTAGCCTGCTAAGGGCTCAAAGACACGTGGAGAGAACTGAGTGGGATCCTGTCTCCCCAGCCAAGACGCTCTAAAAGCAGCTGACAGCTAGAATACTGAGAGAAATATGAAGCAGCCCAGTCAGTATCTGCAAAGTTTCCTAGTTTACTTCAGTTAATAGCAAACATAGTGGTAAGCCATACCCAGCTAAGCCTAGCTAAATAAGTGCATATTGTTGTATGTCACCAAGGATGGTCCTTGCCTAACATTACTGTGGCACTATTAACCCGAAATCATTTGCTATTTTGCTCCATTGTGGCTGAGTCAGAATTGACTTGATGACACCTAACACCACCGTCACCACCACGTAATATTTTAAATAGACATCACAAATCTATAGAATGAAATGGAACACAGAGTGATCTGAAAATACAGTAAATGCAGCTTGTTTTTAAAAGCCTGATAGGTGTTGCTAAACCAACAAGATAAAGCAAAGACTAGTCTCCAAGGTAAGATCTGTGGGACCTTAGAAATACAGGATGCTGGAAAACGTGAAAATAATTCCACCAATCCTATTGTAGGATAAATTGAATTTAAGTAATTGAAAGGACACAAGCAATCTTTATTCGAAGTCACTAAT
Organism: Elephantulus edwardii; assembly: GCF_000299155.1. Classification (NCBI taxonomy): domain Eukaryota; kingdom Metazoa; phylum Chordata; class Mammalia; order Macroscelidea; family Macroscelididae; genus Elephantulus; species Elephantulus edwardii. The sequence continues at coordinate 476,895 of NW_006399790.1, forward strand.
GCTGTACCAGCTAATGGACTGAAGAGTTTGCAAATTCTCAGGCGCCCTCTTAATTGCAACTGAATAGCTATAATAAAAACTGTATCCTCCAACTGTGGGCTTGAGGGTAAATAGGGTAGGTGATCCCTGGTGAATCTGTGCTGCCAACTGCAAAAACCGAGGGTTAACCATTCCAATCAACATCATGCTCCCTGGGTTACCATGAAATTAACAAATGAATTGTCATTTGAACAACAACAACAAAATATCTCGACAATTTATGTGGAAGAGAACTGCATTTCCCTTCTGGAAACCATATTATATTTTCTTTAAAATGACTGGAAAATGGACAATACAGGTATTTAGCAGGGAAACATGTATTTTCTTAAAATACTGGGCTACATTTTCTTTGATGTGAAAAATGTTTCTTGATAGGGCAGGGAAGGGGGTCGTTTGCAAAGAGAGACCTGTGTACAAAGTGAATGAGACAATACTCTCTGAATCCCAGACCCAGTGTCTAATCAAAGATGCTGTTAGGTATGCAGCTGAGTAAACCAAGTAACATTATGTTGAAATAACATAAACCGGATTCTTGATTGACTGCAGTAATCAGGGAATTGTGGCATGAGCAATCCCTGAATCATTTTATTCTGACCTTGAAAGAAATCTTTTGATTGACAACAACTTGAAAGGAAAGAAAAATGGGGCAGGAAAGTACCTTGGGAGAATTGAATGGTTTTTAATTTTTTCACTCTGATCCTTGTCCAGCTCATGGCAAGACCAAAATCACCCCAGCACGCAGAACCCCACTCTGTTTCACACATTCCCTTGATGGATAGTAGAAAAGGAGAAGATAACTTTATCTTGCAAATCCTTCTGTAAGGTCTTAAGGGTGTGAAGAGGGCTGTCCCTTCTTTCTCAGTTTTTCATCACTTCCAGATGCCAGGAAAATAGTTCAGAGGTATAAGAAAATCAGAGGAATCCAAGAGAACAAGGAAAACTCCAAATCCCACTTAGATCTGTTCATCCATCCATCTATTCATTCCTCAAGCTCAAGTACATTGTTGAATATCTAGTATATGCCTGCCAGTCAAAAGATGTGGAAATGCTGATGAAGAAAGTGGATGGTCTTCATGGAGGAGGCCAAACCTATAAACAACAGATCTGAACCATGTCCTAACCTGTGCCATCTTCATAACTTCACACATAAATGAGCCCATTGGTGGTCACCTTGTCAATCCATCTGGTTGAGAGCCTTACTCGCTTTTGCCAAACCACCTTCCAAGCAATAGCCTTTCCTAGTGACATACCCTAAGTAGATGAAACAAAGCTTTGTCATCTTTGCATGCAAGGAGCACTCTGGCTGTACTTTCTCCAAGACATATCTGTTTGTTTTTTTAGCAGTTCATGGAATAGTCAGTACTCTTCATCACCACAACTCAAAATAAAAAATTATTATTTTGTTATCTTTACTCATTGTCTAGTTCCCATAAGCATAGAAAGTGATTGAAAAGAGTATGGACTGAATCGGGTGCACCTTAGTCCTCAAACTTACAAAAATGCTTGTCAGGAATTTGGAGAAGACTGACTACAGACTTTCCCAAGGCAATATATCCTCTGATTTCCTCATTACTGATACCAAGTATACTGACTGTGGATCCAAGTAAGATGGTGTCTTTTGGCAGTTTCAGTATTTTCACCACCTATCATGATGCTGCCTATCATCCCAGTGGTGAAAATTTTTTATTTCATCATGCTGAGCACTGGTTTGTCCATTTGCTATACAGAGGTAACTTGTGGTTGCTGTGATGCTACACACAGACACTGATGTATCAAATGTGATAATGTTTACCCATGGTGGGCAGAGTGTGGTGGAACTCCCTGATTAAAACATGCTTGGAAGCAAGAGTGGCATACACTTCTGAAATAGCTTGCCTCCAGAAACCCTATAAACTGTGAGAAATTATGAAAGTTACACAAGTGCTCAGATCTTTCATTCATAGGGATGCTATGAGTCGTCTACAACTCAACAACACTTAACAACAACAACACTACTGAGATGCAATCTATATTGAAGAAGAGGCAGTGACTTGCAAACAAGCACTTAAACAACATTGGTGATGCCACAGTGAGGAAAGTGGAAACACTATAGAATTGTCTAGAAAGATTGACTAAATCCACCTAATGAAAAACACAATATATAGGAATGATTGTATGAAATATAATGTTAATGAAGGAAAGTGTGTATGGGGAGGGAAAAAGAATTATCAAAATAAAAAAAGAATGTAGTTGAAGAGGCTCCATCCTGGGGGAGAGGGTAGGATCCTTCTTAAAGAGTCTACAACAAAATTCAACAGAAAATGTGAAGTCAATTTCAAAATAATATGTTAAACTCATGTCTTTCAAGTCCAAACAATGAATCCATGCTGTGCTTGAACCTTCATGAATAGCATCTGAGATCCCAAATTTTTTAGTTCTAAACTTTCAGACAAAAGTCTGAAAGCTACAAAATTGGCCTGGCCCATCTGGTAAGTATCACCTATCAGATTCCAGAAAATTATGGTAGACTTGGTATCTTATTTATTTAAAAGAAAGGGTGGAAGCATGGTTATATTTCCTTCAATTCATGTGAAATCTCTGAGATTTACAATGATACACTTGGCAACCTGTCCATATCTACTTGAACAATGAAATATATTTTGTATTAAGGTTTTGCTCTCTAAAAATAAGTTATGACTTCAAAGTAGGGGGGAAACCCTGCCTGCCTATTAGTAAAGCAACAAAATAAGATTTGTTCTTTCCACTCGAATTATGACTTCAAGGATGTTAGGTTACACTGAGAGATCTAATCAAGCAGATTTTTAAGTCAAACTATTTTAGCTTTTGCATGTGAATTAATTTTGTTTTATTTTGTTGTCCACAAGTAGATAAACCTAGGCAACTTGCCACAAGGTAGGGAAAGGGGAACCCAAATACAGTGCATTTTCTCAGGCGTGTTCCTTCAATTTCTGGGTTGATTGCATTAAGTGCATTTTGTCTCTGTCACCTTTTCTTCAATTTTTCAGAAAAAATGTAAAGCTAATTATTGAAAAGCCTCCAATGTATCATTTTAAAAAATATTTCCCATACACATTTTGGACTAAAAACAAAATTAAGTTTAGGAGAAGTTAAGAAGATCCATATATTACAGTATGGAGAGGGAGAGAAAGGAGATTCTCTAAATGTAGATCTACAATTTTTGGTAAGTTTATACTCTAATTTATGGATTTATTTAATGCTTCAACTAACCCCAAAGTAAGAAAATTGAGTCTCAGAAAGATTTAGAAGAATGTTGTAAGTGAAATACCCAAAATTAAAATCCAGGTCTGGTATGCTTGAAAAGTCTTCCATTTCCTACAGCACTTTGTCTGTAATTTAATAATTTTCTCTTTGACTATTAAAATATGATATTCTGTTGAATTACCTAAAAGACTAATGACTCTGGAGGTTGATAAAAGACTAACAGACTGAATGAATGAATAAATAACTTCACTACTTTTTGAAGCAACATAGAAAGAAAACAGGATAGAGGAAACACACCTTCTCGCAATTATCAGGGCAGCTGTTGTTGTTAGGTGCCTTCAAGTCAAGTATGACTCAAAGTGACCTCATGAACAACAGATATGAACCTTGTCCCATCCTGTGCCATCCTCATCTTCTCTGACCCACTAGAGCCCATTACTGTAGTCCTTATGTCAATCTATTTCATTAGGGGCTTTCCTCTCCTTCGCTATTTTTCCAATCATTATGTCCCTTTTCAAGGACTAGTCAATCCTAGTAACATGCCTAAAGTCTAAGACAAATGCTTTCCACCTTTGTCTCCAAGGAGCACTCTAGTTGCATAGAGACAGACAAACAGACAGGAAAAGAACTCTTCGTAACTAAGCAAAACTCACTGTCAATTAATTTCCACTAACAAGAACGCTACATTGGTTGTTCAAAGCTGTAAATTATTATGGAAGGAAAATATCTTTTCCCAAAGAAGCAGCTGGTGGATTCCAACTGCAGATCCTTTGGTTAGCAGAGCAACTAGTAATGCACCGTACTTTCAGGTCTTTTCTGGTTAAGACAAGTTAAAACTTGCCTTTAAGACCAGTTAAATCTAGGTTTTGGGTTGTGTGGGTTTGTTTGTTTTTTTTTTCTTTTTCAGAGAAATGATGTTTGGACTAGAAATATAAACTTTGATTCTTTCAAAGAACTTTAGCAGTGTGATTTCACTTATTTGATCATCATAACTACTAAATGATACGGTCTTTACTAATATTGCCACCTGATGGATGAGAGCACAGAATTCAGAGCAGATAAGCAACTATGAAGCACATAAACTGTGACTGCGACATCACTCAATGCCAAGTCTTCTGGTCGTGAGTCTTTGTATGGGACAGTGAGTTGCTTTGCATGCCTGCTTTGAGACAAAGAGAAGCAACTTCAAAAGTAACTCGAAAAAAATACTATAGAGCTCGAAAGATGAATTATATATAACTAGAAGTCAACTTATGACCTAAAACATTTGGCATCAAAATTATAACAAAAAAATTGAAATCAAACTGATTTGTTGTTGTTGTTGTTGCTGTTGTTATGTGCCGTCGAGTCGCTTGCCCTAAATTCTGCTCTCTCCTGTGCCAATCGCACTGTCTCTGACACTCCCATCCCGATTACCCCAGTCACTGAATCAATCCACCTCACAGAGGGTCTTCCCCTCCTGCGCCATCCCTCCACCCTCCCAAGCATGATGTCCCTCTCCAAGGACTGGTCCCTCCTTACAACATGTCCAAAGTATGTTAGACGGAGCCTCAGAATCCTTGCCTCCAAGGAGCCGTCCGGTTTGACCCTCTCCAGGATGAATCTTTTTCCTAGCAGTCCATGGTACCCTCGATACTCTTCTCCAGCACCACAGCTCAAAGGCATCAATTCTCCTTCTATCCTCCTTGGTCATTGTCCAATTCTCTGATGCATAACAAGTGATAGCAAAGACCATAACCTGTATCAGACACACCTTAGTCTCCAGAGAGACACCATTGCTCTTCAGTACTTTGGAGAGGTCCCTAACAGCAGACTTTCCCATGGCAATATGCCTTTTAATTTCCTGAGAGTGCTGAGAGTGTTGACTGTGGAGCCAAGCAAACTGAAGCTGTGAACAATCTCAATCTCTTCACCATCCATCCTGATGCTGCCAATTGGTCCAGTGGTGAGAATCTTTGTCTTCTTGACAGTGAGCCTCAATCCATATTGGATGCTGCAGTCCTTGACCCTCTGCAGCAGGTGCTTCAGGTCCTCCTCAGTTTCAGCAAGCAGGGTTGTGTCATCTGCATAATGCAGATTGTTGATAATTCGTCCACCAATCTTGACCCCACATTTCTCCTCATAGAGCTCCGCCTCCCGGATAATCTGTTCTGCATATAGGTTGAAAAGGTATGGAGATAGGATGCATCCCTGGTGTACGCCCTTCCCAATTTTGAACCATGCAGTGTTTCCTTGCCCTGTTCTGACGACTGCCTCCTGGTCTAAGCATAGGTTTCACATTAGAACGATCAAGTGTTCTGGGATTCCCATTCTTCTCAGAGTCAGCCACAGTTTGTTATGATCCACACAGTCAAATGCCTTTGCATAGTCAATGAAACACAGATAGACATTCCTCTGGTATTCTCTGCTTTCAGCTAAGATCCATCTATATCAGCTACAATATCCCTAGTACCACGACCCCTTCTAAACCCAGCCTTGACTTCTGGCAGTTCTCTGTTGATGTGCTGTTCCAGTCGTTTTTGGATAATCTTCAGCAGAATCTTGCTTGCATGTGAAATCAATGATATTGTTTTATAGTTTCCAGACTGTTGGGTCACCTTTCTTTGGGATGGGAACAAATATAGATCTCTTCCAGTCAGTCGGCCAAGTGGTTGTTCTCCAGATTTCTTGGCACAACTTGGTAAGCATGTCCAGGGCAGCATCTGTTAGCTGAAATGTGTCAGCTGGTATACCATCTATTCCTGGGGCCTTATTTTTTGCTATTTCCTTCAAAGCAGCCTGAACTTCTTCTTTCATCACCATAGGCTCTTGCTCATATGTTGTTTCATGAAATTCTTCTGTGTCTGCTAATTCCTTTCGATATAGTGACTCAGTATATTCTTTCCAACTTCTTTTAATACCTCCTGGATCATTTCATATTCTGCCTAAAGCATCCTTGATTATAGCAACTCGAGGTTTGAATTTGTTGTTCAGTTCCTTGAGCTTAAGAAATGCTGAACGAGTTTGGCCCTTTTGATTTTCTGGCTCCAACTCCTTGCACACTTCATTGTAATATTTTATTTTGTCATCCTGCGCTGCCTTTTGAAATCTTCTATTCAACTCTTTAGTATCTTGAATTCTTCCTTGTGCTTTGGCTTCTCTATGCTCCGGTGCAATTTCCAGAGTCTCTTCTGACATCCATTTTGGTCTTTTTTTCCTCTTCTGTCTTTGCAATGACCGTTTACACTCTTCCTGAATGATACCCTTGATATCCTGCCACAACTCGTCTGGTTTTCACTCATTAGTGTTCAAACTCATTTAAAACTGATTCCAACTGATTTTAAAAGGTAAATATTTTATCAGTCACAGTTTACATAACTAGTGGCAAAGACACTTCAGAGAATGCATTTTGTACTTTAACTTAAAGTCTATTATCTGCTTGCATATTGTTCAGTTTTAGTTTTAGTAAAGTAATAGAAATAATTAACATGTTAAAAAACATGTCCATTGAGAGTTTCTAAAATTAAAAAAAACATGAATAAAGGTGTTATTATTATATTTTGCAGGTTTGGATCTACCATTTAAATGATTCAGTCAAATTCCTGTTGACAATGCCAAGGTTAGATAGATTGTGCAGCAATAATACTGAGGGAGAAACCCTCAATTTCAATAGCTTTTGATAACCCTTTCTTTTCTTGGCTTCAACACTGGGTTTAAACACAGCAACAATTGTGAGGATGATGCAAGACCAGACAGTGTTCTGTTCTGTTGTTTATATGGCTTCCATGAAAAGAGGTGACTCAGTAGCACCTAACATCATGAGTCTAAAGGTATTTAAATTTACCTTGACTGGGTTTAGCTGAGCCAGGCTGGGCTCCAGGCTTCATGTCTATTTTATGTGTGTAATGCATATCTATAACATTCTTGGGCCAAAAATTATTTCTAGAAAATGTTCTTCACATGGTAGGTAGCAGAATGGACTATCAAGTAAAACCATTCAGCCCTGCATGAATGGAGTGGAAAAATAAATTCTGCCTCCTCCACTGTGAGGTATTAAAAATTAAATACATGGATATATAATTCTATTTAAAAGAGGAATGATGGGTTGGAAAAATTAGCTACATCTACAATGTGGAGAATTTTCTTAAGTCAGTTTGAACTATAACAGCTTGGTTTGGAAGCAAGAGTGGCATCCACTCCCTAAATAACATGCCACTGGAAACTCTATGAACTTTGATAAATGTTGATGGTTGTAGAGGGACTTCAAGCCTTTTGTTCATGGGGTTGCTATGAGTCATACTTGACTTTAAGGCAATCAACAACAACAACAATAATTTGGTTTCAAAAAGGAAGTATTGCAGTTACTTGTAAAGAGTGCTGGTGTGTAGTGTGAATGGATTATTCAGAAATAAGGTAGAAAGTAAGATAAAATTGTGAAAGTCTTGTGAACCAAGATGCAAAGCTTGCCTCAACACAAAAATAATGAGTAGCCAAAGAAGCCCTTTTGACTTCATATTGAGAAAAGATAATACCATCTACCTTCACACCTATTACAGGGACCAAATATTCATAATCCATAATACTTAACCACATTATAACTCAGGGACTCAGTCCAACCAAGTCTGTTTTTCCCTCTGTTGCTCATATGTTATAAAGCTTTAAGTACACTCGGTACAGGGTTTTTCTGGTTCGTTTTTATATGATGGAATTAAAGGAAAATCATATTATGATTTTGTCTTTCCTATTTATACTGATTTTCAACGTTAGATAAAAGGTCTTTGTCTTTTCCCCTTCCTTTTATTTCTACTTCAACCTTATCTCTATACATGCTTTCTCACCTCACTATTGTGTACTGTTTAAACAGTCCTTAGTCAAGATTCAGAACATCTCTAGGGTACAACAGCCAAACATCTCATTGTTTGTCTCCTTCTGTGTGCTACAGTGATAAGCAGGATATGAATGATAAGAGATCACACATATCAAGGACATATAGCTCTCTATGATAATGAACCTTCCTAATATTCTGTCAAACACAACTTCTTTATTTCCCCAAAGGTGTGATGAGGGCATGTGTAAGAGTGATCTTGCTGAGGTATAATCTTAATTAAATGAATTTTGATTGGCAGAGATAAATATGTTAGAAAAGGATAAGGCAAGTGTCTATTCATTTTAGACCTAAAAATATTACAGAAGCTTTTATCCTCTAACCACAGCTAGTTTTCTAAAGTGCTTATTTATTCATTCATTCATTTGATCATTCCTTTAATCTATAAATTACATGCCTACAATGTTCTATATACTGTACTAAGATCTGAAAAAAAACATTTAAAAGTCAAGACAGATCTTTTATAGCTGTGTTACTAGAGTAAGTGGTATAGAAGAACAGATAACAGGCTTTGAGCCTAAAAAGGGCATCAATCTTCCAAATATTGGAAGATAATTTTCCTTTTCAGATACTGTGTTGGTAGACATTTGGATTGTTTCTGGTTTGGTCTATGACAAGGAAAGTTGCTATGCACATTAATATCTAAGTCTTTCGATGGACATATGCTTGCTTTTCTCCTGGGGAAATATTAAAGTGTGGAATGACTGGGTCCTATAAGAACCTAAAATATCTTTGAAAATAGTGGGGTATTTTACTCTAGTGATTTTCAAAGTAATTAGCATTATAGGCTCTGCTAACAGAGGCAAGGATGAGAGATGTAAATATCATGAGTTTATAAATAAGAAATTGCCTATGGTTGATAGACAGTCATTGCCAGTATTTTACATTCAAAGAGGCTTTGATGGTACTGTTTCAGTGTTCAACTGTGAACTCAAAGTTCAGCAATTCGAGCCCACAAGCCACTCCATAAGGGAAGAGGTGGGACAGTCAGCTTCTGTCGAAGACTCAACAACTCAATTAATTTCCACTGCATCAGAACCAACTCATAGCTGACCCTCAAGTAGGTTTTCAGAGGCTGTAAACTGCACCAGAGGAGTGTGCAGATCTTTCTTCTGTGGAGCAATTATCTGGGAAACTAAAGTGGAGCAAAGGAGGAATAAGGACTACAGAGAATCAATGCCTTTGAACAGTGGTGTTGGCAAAGAGTATTGAATATCCTATCCAATGGACCACAAAAAGAACAAACACCTCAGTCTTGAATGAAGTACAACAAGGGTGCTCTGTAGAGACAAAGATGGATAAGTCTTCCTATCCATGAACAGGAAATATTTTTGTATTTGTTAAGTCTCTTACTGTTTCTTGTGGTAGTGTTTTGTAGTTTCCCTTATAAAAGTCTTCTGTGTCTCTAGTTAGGCTCATTCCTAAGTATTTTATCTTGTAGTTGGCTATGGTAAACAGCATTGCTTATCTAATTCCCTTTTCCATGCATGCTTTGTTGCTTTAGCGAAATCCAGCTGATTTTTGTATGGTTATCTTGTATCCTGCAACTTTACCAAATTGTTCTACTGGGTCAAATAGGTATTTCTGTTGAACTTGGGGGGGGGTGTGAGTGAGTGAGTGTGTGTGTGTGTGTGTGTGTGTATTATATCATCTGCATAAAGCAATAGTTTTACCACCTCTTCACAATTTTGATGGGAGGATCAACCAGGGAAGAATTGAAAATAAAACAATATGACTATTGCAATTAGCAAACAGGAACAAGATATGTAACAGCCTCAAAGAGAAAGGGAAGAAGGACTGTGAAAAAGGGAAGAGGAAATCACAGCAGAGATCAGTGGGGGTTCGGGGAGTGAAGAAACAGATTAAGTGAAAGGAAGACTTGAGGGGATAGGGAGATAAAATGGCAGATAGTAGTAATTAATTCTACCAAACACAATATACAGAAATGGTTGCCTAAAACAAAATGTACAGGAATGAAACAATGCATATGAATATTGTGTAAAAATAGAAGGATAACTAGTAAAAAAAAATGTATGGAAACTCAAGGAGGGAAGGGGTAGGATCAGAGGAGTAAGGATGGATAAGGGCAAAACCACAGGACTGCACAGTTTGTTGAGTGGAGGGAGGGGGTGAAGGAAATGGGAAGGATCCAGCAGGGATCTAGAAAGACAGTAATGGTGGGCATAGTTCAATGGTGATTGATTTTATAAGACATAATGAATGACAATGATTGTATGAAGCACAATATGAATGAAGAATAATGTGAAACACAACATAGATGAACTTTGTAAGCGAACCAATCCAAAATTTTTTAAAAACCCCAAAAACCTAGGAGTAGAAAAAAAAAATGGTATAAATAAGTAATATTTTTAAAAAAGAAGGCTAAGTTCAGAGACTAGAGTTAATTATTGTGGTTAAGGCTGAATTTGTGCATCAAGGAGGAGAAGAGAAAGAAAGACAGGGCATGGGAGGAATAATGGTATATACCTCCATGGGGGAGAAATGAAGACATGTATGTTTAAGAAGGATCTAGAATACCAAGCCAATGAATGAAAGTTTTAAGTAAAATGAAAGCTTCAAAGTTGGCCTTTGCTTGATTGAATGCTTTTAAAGTGGATGGCTGTCAAACTTATGCTTATCACCTTGTATTATGATCATTTGTCTCTGTAAAAAAACTTCTCTGCTAGGTCTAACTTTAAGAATATCTTTTAGACCTTACCATTCCATCTTTGGAATGGAGTTACTACTCGATTAAAATTAACACTTCTTAACAAATGAGTTGCTCGGGGGTGGGGGGGAATAAACTTTCTCTCTCACATAATCCATATGTATACCACAAAATGTCCACCACTTGTGAATAATTACAGAAAAAAATGAAATGTGTCTGATTTTCTTTGAACAAATTGTTATTCAAGGTTATGCCTTACAATTTTTCTCTCACTTCTCATTACCTTATTCATGAGATGGCATGTTTTAATCACTTTGTGCATGACACTAATATACTGTTTCTCTCCATATTAAAATATTTTTATATTCTTTTTATTAAATATACTGCTTTTAAATTTATAAGATGCCATGTATTATTCATTGAAAAGTCTTAGATCATGCTAAAGATTATATATCATTTTTTCATATGTCATAAGTGGTCATTTAAATTGAAATAAAGATTACACTTAACTGAACTCACAGCTGGTAAATGATTTTCTGGCTGTTTCCCACTGCCAAATATCATAAATGAAAAATATTCCATAAGAATACTGATAGTAAGAAGTTAATTTGCTAATATTTAATTTTATACTAAAATACTTTCATGTAGTTTGGAAGTTTTATATGTTGAGGGTGGGAAGGGAAGTTTATATGTTAATAAAGAACAGAAAACTCTGGAGAGAAAAAAACATTCATTATTCAGAGTGGTGGTGTTGTTGCTAGGTGCTGTCAAATTGAGTATGACGCATAGCGACACTGTGAACAACCAACCTGAACCCTGTCCTATCCTATCCTCATCATCTCTGACACACTAATCCCACCCATTGCTAAAGTCACTATGCCAATCTATCCCATGAAGGTCTTAGTCTCTTTTGCTGACCCCTTCTCTTTCTAAGCACTGTAGTCTTTCCAAGGAATAGCCTCTCCTAGCAACATGCCCAAAATATGTGAGCAGTTTTCCATCTTTCCCTTTAATGAACAGTTTGGCTGTACATTTCCCAAGACATATCTGGGATTTTTTGAACAGGCCATGGTATATTCAGTATTCTTCTCTAACACCACAACTCAAAGGCATCAACTGTGGAAAGCAGTATGGCGCTTTCTCAAAAAGTTGCAAATAGAGTTACCATTTGACCCAGCAATTCCACTACTGGAAATATACCCTGAAGAGACCATAGCTGACATCCAAGCAGATATATGCACACCCATGTTTATTGCAGCTTTGTTCACAATAGCAAGGAGTTGGAAACAACCTAAGTGCCCATCAACAAACGAATGGCTAGAGAAGCTGTGGTATATTCGCACAATGGAATACTATGCTGCATTAAAAAACAAGGAACTCATGCAATATTATTCAAAATGGTTGACTCTGGAGAACATTATGCTGAGTGAAATATCCCAGTCACAAAAGGACAAATATTACATGATGCCACTGTTGTAGAATGGGACTGTCCTTGGGGTTGGGGAGAGACTGAGTAAGATGGGTTCAATAATGTATACTGCACTGAAACAGAGGAGGGAGAAAATGGTTTAAAAGAGATATGTGACTAGGTATTTCTGTCATCACAGGAGTCTAGAGCGAGGGCTACATGGTGGAGGGGACCTGGGGGAGGGTTTGTAAAACAATGAAAGAATCTTTTCTTTTACTTTTCCATAATTTTTGACTCATGTACTTATAACTTGTTAGTCAAATTTGTGTCTTCTAGGTTGCAACACCCCCATGATACATCTTCAAGGATATGAACATGTATGGCCAAGCACAATCAATAAGAGTGCATCTAAATTCCAAAATCAATCTCCATAATAGTCTATGTGTTTCCTACTGCCAAAGGGGCCCTTTAGAGTAGTGAGAGAAGATCTTCACCCTGAAACCCACAGCGTCCCTTTTCAGCAGGAAGTAGCTAAGAGAATACGCCATCCCCTTTTACTTATGACTCAGGGTGAAGTCTCTCTCAGGGAGGAGTGATAGGGAATGGCAAAGGACACACTGACAAAGAAGATTAATCAGAACTGGCTTTGACAAGCACTGTGGCATTTGGACAAGAACAAACTGGCAGGAGGGTAGAGAGAATAGTGCAACAATGAATGAATGGAAACCCAAAATCTCTGTAAATGTTTATGGAAATTAATAAAATATAATTATAGAAAAAATTCTTTTTCTCTCATCCTTATTCATTGTCCTGCTCTCAGAGTGATCAAAAAGACCATGGTCTGAATCTTCAGGCCTGAACCTTAGACCCTAGTCTTCAAACTAACATCATTGCTCCTCAGTAGTTTGGAGAGATCCTTGACAGCTGACTTGCCAAATGCAATATGGCTCCTGACCTCCTGACTGCTAGTACCAAGAGTGTTGACTGTGGATCCAAGTAAGATGCAATTGCTCACAATTTCAACCTTTAGTCAGAATATATTTAAGTATATTATTCATTGACACAGCCAGATTCTAAATGCACTTCTCTTTTAAATGCAAAGATCTATGTTAAGGTAATGTTGTTGTGGTGGTGGTGGTGATGTGCCATCAAATCTCCCGTGACTCACAGCGACCTTTTGTACAACAGCCCTAAACCGTGCTCTATCCCTTGCCAATCTTATTGTCTCCGACATACATATCCCTATTAACCCAGTCACTCAATCAATCCACCTCATCAAGGGTCTTCCACTCCTATGCCGTCCCTCCACTTTCCCAAGCATGACTTCCCTCTCCAAGGACGGATTCTGCCTTGCAACATATCCAAAGTATGTCAGAAGGAGCGTCAGATTCCTTGCCTCCAAAGAGCAGCCTGGCTTCACCCTATCCAGGACGAACTTGGTTGTTCTCCTAGCAGTCCATGATATGTATAGTCAGTACTCTTCTCCAGCACCACAGCTCAAAGGCATCAAAGTGACTGTAAAGACCGTGGCCTGGATCAAGCACATGTTAGTCTCCAGACTAACTCTCCAGAACTTTGGAGAGATCTCTGACAACAGTCTATCGCCGATGAAATACGTCTTTTAATTTCCTGGCTGCTGGTACCAAGAGTGTTGACTGCAGAGCCAAGCAAACAGAGGCTGTTAAAAATCTCAATCTCTCCACCATCTATCATGATGCTGCCAATCCGCCTAGTGATGCCAATCTTTGCTTTCTTGATGTTGAGCTTCAATCCATATTGAAGGCTGCAGTCCTTGACCTTCTGTCGCAAGAGCTTCAAGTCCTCCTCAGTTTCAACAAGCAAGGTTGTGTCATCTGCATAGCAGAGATTGTTGATGAGTATACCTCCAATCCTGATGCCACATTTCTCCTCAAAGAGCCCAGCCTCCCAGATAATCTGTTCTGTATATAGATTGAAAAGATATGGAGATAGGACACATCCTTGGCACACACCCTTCCCAATTTTGAACCATGCAGTGTTTCCTTGCTCAGTTTTGACGAGTGTCTCCTGGTCCAAGTATAGGTTTCGCATAAGCACAATCAAGTGTTCTGGGAGTCCCATTCTTCTGAGAGGCAGCCACAGTTTCTTGTGATTCAATTAGTCAAATGCCTTTTGCATAGTCAATGAAACACAGATAGACATTCCTCTGGTGCTCTCTGCTTCCAGTCAAGATCCATCTGACATTAGCTATAATATCCCTAGTGGCATGGCCTCTTCTAAACCGAGCCTGCACTTCTGGCATTTCTCTGTTGATGTGCTGTTCCAATTGTTTTTTTATAATCTTCAGCAGAATCTTGTTTGCATGTGATATAAATGATACTGTTCGATAATTTCCGCACTCTGTTGTATCAACTTTCTTTGGAATGGGAATAAATATGGGTCTCTTCTAGTCAGTTGGCCAGGTAGTTGTCCTCCAGATTTCTTGGCACAACTTGGTGAGCACATCCAGGGCAGTGTCTGTTTGTTGAAAAATGTCATCAATTCCTGGGGCCTTGTTTTCTGCCCATTTTTTCAGAGTAGCCTCAACTTCTTTCATCACCACAGGCTCTTGCTCATATGTCGTTTCTTAAAAATCTTCTGTGCCCACCAATTCCTTTCGGTACAATGACTATATATACTCTTTCCATCTTCTTTCAATGCTTCCTGGATCATTTAATATTCTACCTACAGCATCCTTAAGTGTTGCAACATGAGGTTTGAAATTGTTCTTCAGTTCCTTCAGCTTAAGAAATGCTGAGCAAGTTTGGCCCTTTTGATGTTCTGTCTTCTGGCGCTGTCCTACGGAATCTTCTGTTCCATCTTGGTCTTTTCTTCCTCATCTGTCTATGTAATGACCTTTTGCATTCTTCATGGATGATATTCTTGATATCCTCCCAGAGCTCATTCGGTCTTCACTCATTCATATCCAAGGCCTCAAATGTGTTCCTGAGATGGCTTTTAAATTCAGGTGGGATAGACTCAAGGTCAAATTTTAGTTCCTGTGGACTTGATTTCATTTTTCTCAGCTTCAGCTTGAACTTGCGTATAAGTAGTTGGTGGTCTGTTCCACAATCAGCACCTGGCCTAGCTTTCTCAGCTGATAATGAGCTTCTCCAGCAATTCTTTGCACAGATGTAATCAATCTGACTCCCATGCATACTATTAGGTGAAATCCATATGTAGAGCCTGTATTTGTGTTTCTTATAAAATGTATTGCGATGAATAAGTCATTGATTTTGTATAATTCTATCATTCTATCTCCAGCTTCATTTCTGTCACCAAGGCCATGTTTTCCAACCATTAGTGTCCTCCTCCTATGTGTTTCCATACTTGAGGGCTCAGCCTCAGTTGCTATATCTGCTAGTCTAAGTGTGCTCTTTTGTACATCAGGCTTTCAAAGTCCTGCTATTTCAAAAGTGGATGACCAATCCTTTTTCCTAGTCTGTCTTAATTTGAATGCTCAGATTTAGAGCATATCTGACAGACATGCATTTTACAGAGAAGAGCAGAATACTAACTAGTCAAAAGTATTTCTATTTCAAAAGCATTGTAACATTCTTAAAATGCTTTCCTGTGTCTTGTACATGCATATGTATTATAGCCTCAAGTGGCATGCACTACAATGACTGTAGAACCTTTCTTTCCTTTATTGATAAAAACTTACAGGTCCCCCCTGTTGAAGGCAATCAGGTTCAAAAATAAATATGTAATTTAAGTGATGCTCATAGTAGCCAAGTAGCTCTAAAACTTCTCTTTCCCTATTTTTTTCTGTCTAGGAATATAAGCTTCAGTTTCTCCTCTCTTTTAAGTTCTAAGCAATTATAATAGTGTCTTTAAATTATTATACCACACATAAGTTGTATCGATTTCCACCCATGTTAATTATTATTAACAAGCTTTGTTCTACATTTGAAACCTAGTAAAAGAACTAAAGTAAAAAGCAATCAGGCATAATTCTCTCATCAACCACCGTTTCTTAGGACCTATTTTGTTTGCTGGGATAGAATAAATAAGAGTGTTGTAGGAAGTTTAGTTGGTACACTAAACCCTCAGACTTTGGTTGCATTGGTAAGTTATCCAGGTGCCCAACTGTTATTATGGGCATCATGGTTCTCTCCTTACACAATGGTGTGAGCATAATAAGCGTATACTTAGAAAAGACAATTGAGAGCATCCTTGTTTTCACTGACCCTCTATTTTACCAAACATGATGTCCTTTTCTAGGGATAGGTCTTTCCTGATGAGTCCAAAGGTGGTGAGAGAGACTGAGAGAGACAGAGACACAGAGAGAGAGAGAGAGAGAGAGAGAGAGAGAGAGAGAGAGAGAGAGAAAGCCTCATCATTCTTGCTTCTATGGAGCATTCTGGATGCATTTCTTCCAAGACATATTTGACCATTTTGCTTGGAAAGGTATGGTAAATATTAAATTTTTTTATTAACTCAAATGTCTCAACTTGTGATACCTTTTCATTTACCCTTATTCAGTTTTCCATGTATATGAGGCAACTGAAAAGATTATGGCTTGGATTAGGCATATCTTAATCATTAAATGGACATCTTTGCTTTTGAAAATTTTAAACAGGTCTTTTTTATATCCAATATAACACATATTTTGGTTTATTGACTGTTGCTTTCATGAATGTTGACTGTTGTTCCATGAAAAATGAAATTTTGACAATTTCTCTTTTTCCCCCTCCATTTACCATGATACTATTTATCAGCCCCAGTATAAGTATTTAATTTTTATTTTCATTCCAATGTAATCCACACTGGAAACTCATTTTTAGCAAGAAAATTGAAAATGTCTACTTATCACAGATTGCCCATGAGTTTTCCTCCAATCTCAGTATATATTCTTCTCCACATAGTCCAGCTTCTCGGATCACTTGTTTAACATATAGGTTGAACAAGTAAGGTAAAAGATGCAACCCTGTTGAATATCTTGTCTAATTCTGAACCACACAGTACCCGCTTTTGATCAAATTACTGTTGCTTTGGTTTAAGTACAGATCCTACATGAACACAAGTAAATGTTTTGGAATTATTATTAAAATGTTATTTAGACTGTATGATGATCTACACAGTTGAAAGCTTTCATGTACCCACTAAAACACAAACAAACATCTTTTTAGACTTTTCGAATTTCATCCAAAATTTTATCCAACATCAGCAATGACATTTCTGGTAGCACATCCTCTTCTTTTTTTTTTTTTT
>NW_006399790.1:500963-510810 GCF_000299155.1 Elephantulus edwardii
TCCCCCGTCTGGCGGCGGCGTTCCCCCAGTCTGGCCGCACATCCTCTTCTTAATCCAACATGAACTTCTAGAAGTTCCCTGCTGATGTGTACTTAGAGTAATTTTTAAATTCTTTTCTTCACAATTGTGCTAGCATGATAAATTGGTAGTGTTTGATAACTGCCACATTCTGTTTGTCTTTCTTTGCAATATTGTTGTTGCTGTGTGCCATTGAGTTGGAACTGATATATAAATTACCCTCTGGTGGGGTTTCAGAGGCAGCAAATCACATGGGAGGAGATTGCCCCTCCTTCTCCCAAAGAGCAGCTGGCGGATTAGAACTACATGCCTTTGGGATTGCAGTGCAGCTTCTTACAACAAGGTCACAAAAAATAAATTTCTTCCACTCGGCTGGCCAGATAGCGGTCTTCCATATTTCTTGACATAAACAAATGTATGTTGCCAGTGTTAATTCGTTGCAACATCTCAAAATGTGTGTATTTTCCACTTCTGTCACATGCTATGAAAATGCACTGCAAAGTGGTTCTACCACTAATAATGGTCTACTTCTGCATAAACTCAGCATTTTAGTCATTCTGTGTGAGGACATGGTATTGTGCTAGTTAACAGTAACAATGAGCCTTTTGTTGTTACATTTAATATCTGGATTTCTTCTGTGAATTGTTCATGCATAGTTTCTGTCCATTTTTTCCTATTAGATGTTTCTAATTTGTAATGAGGTATAGGAGTTTTTCCTGTATGTTGAATATGTGTCTTATATTGCATGTGTTTAAAGTATTTCTCTCAAGTGCTTTTCTTTAACTTTTGCATATAATAGTGTCCTCTGACTTACAAAAATCTCTAAATTGATATAATAAAATGCATGAAATTATCTCTTTATGTTTCTTACCTTTTGTGTTTGCATTTTAAAAGTCCTGCATTTCATCTGTAATAAATATCATCATGTATGGAGGGGAAATTTCCCTAAATACTTAAAAGTTCCTGCAAACATGGATATTTAAATGACCTGTAATTAAGTTTTGTGAGCAATGTATTTTGTAAAAGCATCTTACATGTGTTTAAAAAATTCATATTCTTTGGTAGGTATACAACTATATATGTGTTATTGAGGTTTATTGCTGCTTTGCTTTTTTGTTTTCTCTCTGCCTGAATTCTCCTACCAGGATTGGAGTTTTACTTAATTATGCTAGCTATTTGTGCAGTGTTGTAGTATCTTACTGCAGGTATAACAGAAATACCACAAGTATAATAGCGGTTTAATGCTGCTATAAATAAGAACATTACAAGTGTATTGCTTTAAGTAGCAGAGATTTTACTTTTTTGGGAGGCTTCTTACTCTTTTAAGTGCTATTAAGTTGGCTCTGACTTATAGCAACCAAATGTACAACATAATGAAATCCTGGCTGATACGGGACCAGCCTCAAATTGTTAGGCCTATTTGTGCAGTCACTGTTTCATTCCATCTCACTGAGATTCTTATCATTTACTGATCTTCCACGTTTCTAGAAGACTAGAAGTTTGGATTCTGGATAATAGATCTAGGCAAAAGACTTTTCTCTGTCTGTTCTGAGGGGAACTCATAATCCCAGTCTCTATTCCCTGATTCTTTGGTGGTGGTGTCATTAAGTCAGCTCCGAGAAGAACAACTTTATGAACAACATAATAAAATTCTACCCAATCCTGTAACAACCTCAGAATCTCTACTTAGGCCTACTGTTGCAATCACTGTACCAATTCATTTCGGTGGAAGTCTTCCTCTCCTATGAATTTCTTTGGAGAGGGACATGATGCTTGGAAGGGTGGAGGAGCTATATGCCTTTGGGATTGCAGTGCAGCTTCTTACCACAAGGTCACAAAAAATAAATTTTATATGAAGGAGGAAGACCCTCAACCAGGTGGACTGACATGATGACTGCCACAATGGGCTCTAGTGTGTCAGAAAGTGTGAGAATGGCACACAATAGGACAAAATTTAGATCTGTTGTTCACAGGTTTGCTATTTGTTGTACTTGATGGCACTTAATAACAACAACAAGAATGTATATGAATAATTATATAAAACAATGTAAATGAAAGATTATATAAAACATAATGTACATGAATAGAACACAATGTAATCAAATTACTGAATGCAAGCCAATAAGAAAAGGAAAAAAGTTCACTTTCTTTTGGGGAATGAGGCTTATAGTATCTATTAAAATTAAAATAGAAACCATTAGATTAAAAAAATGGTTATTTTAAGACACAGCTCATACCTGTATACTCTTATTAACATAAGAGTGAAAAATGCTATTCTCAAATAGGATTACAACCACAAATACAGAGGGTAAAGATTTACAGCACACAATTTTGAGAGAACACAATTCAATCTACAGGAGTCAGACTCTATTTTTTAAACTTTATAGCACAGCCTCAAAACATAGGTGAAAAGCTACTGCATTTAGTGAATTAGTCATTTTACCACATGAACTACTCTCCATTGTGCCTTCTTCTGTCAGATGTTAACATCAATAAATCAACATTATTTTTGCTGAAATTTTTTCCTTATCTTTTATCATCAACATTTTTATCTTCAACTTTACTCATATTTCACAAATTCCCTTGCAAAGGCATATTAATAAACTTTGTTTTCCAAATTTAGACTCATAATGTAGGTCATACCCTTTTTGTGATTACTACAATATGTATCTGGAAACTCTACGCACTTTGATAAATGTTGATGGTTGCCGAGGGGCTTCGGGCCTTTTGTTCATAGTGTCGCTATGAGTCATCAACTCGAAGGCAACCAACAACAACATATTTGAGTTAAGGGAACTCTGATGGCAATGTTGTGAGTTGTACTGCTAACCCATAGGATCCACATCTCCAGGGGTTTGAATCCACGAGTAGCTTTGCAAGATAAAGATGGGCAACCTCTTCTTGTGTGATTTACAACCTCAGTAAGTCTACTGGAGGATCAGCCCTAAGCAGGTTCCAACTTGACAGCAATGAGAGAGAGAAAGGTGGTGTGGTATGTAACATGTTAGGGCACTAACCAAAAGGACAGCAATTTGAATCAACTGCTCATTCTGTGCAGAAAGATGGGCTATAACTCCCTGTAAGTATTTACACCTTTGGAAATCTAAGGGAGTGTTGCTGAGCTGGACTCAAGCAGACTACAGTGGAATGTTGTTGTTGTTGTTGTTGTTGATTGCCATCAAGTCAAGCACAACTCATAGTGACCCTATGAAAAAAAGGCCTGAAGCCTTTCTGTAACTACTGTCATTTATCAAAGTTCATAGTTTCCAGAAGCATGTTGTTTAGAAGTGGATGCCACTCCTGCTTTTTTTATTTGTATTTAATTCCATATTGCTCTTATCTCTAATTCCCTGCCTGCAAATGAATAAAGAATATTATTTGTTCCTGTTTTTCTTCTCCTTAGGAGCTAAAAACTATTGTTTATTCTTTTACTTGTAAAGACTGTCTTTAAAACTTTATATAATGAACATGTATTTTCTTACCACATAATGTCAAGCATTATATTTTCCTCTTCCACTATAGGATTATTGTTGTTATGTGCCATCACATCACTTGTGACTCATATCTACCATATGTTCAAGAGCCCTAAACCCTGCTCTGTCCTGTGCCAACCTCATTGTCTCCAAGACACCTACTCCCACTACCCCAGTTACTGAAAAGATCCATCTCATGGAGGGTCTTCCTCTCCTGTGCTGTCCCTCTCTAAGGACTTGTATCTCCTTGAAACATGCCCAAAGTATGTCAGACAAAGCTTCAGAATCCTTGCCTCCAAGGAGTATTCCGGCTTCACCCTCTCTAGGAAAAACCTGTTTGTTCTAGCAGTCCACTGTATAGTCAACACTCTTCTCCAGCATCCCACAGCTCAAAGGCATCAATTCACTTTCTATCATCCCTAGTCACTGTCCAGCTCTCCAACACATAGCACACAATTGCAAAGACTATGGCCCAGATCAGGTGCACCTTAGTGTCCAGATTGACATTGTTGTTCCTCAGTACTCTGGAGAGGCCCCTGACAGCTGATTTTCCCAATGCGATTTGTCTATTGATTTCATGGCTGCTGTTACCAAGAGTGCTGATTGTGGAACCAAGCAAACTAAAACTGTTAACAATCTCAATCTCTTCATCATCTATGATGCAGCCAATTGGCCCAGTGGTGAGAATCTTTGTTTTCTTGATGTTGAACTTTGATCCATATTTAAGGATGCAGTCTTTGACCTTCTGCGGCAAGCACTTCAGGTCCTCTTCAGTTTCAGCAGACAGGGTTGCGTCATCTTCATATGCAGGTTGTTGATGAAGCTCCCTCCAATCCTGATGACACATTCCTCCTCGTACAGCCCAGCATCCTGGATGATCTGTCCTATATACAGATTGAAAAGGTATAGAAACAGAATACATCCCTGGTGGACACCCTTCCTGATTTTGAACCACACAGTGTCTCCTTGCTCTGTTCTGATGACTGCCTCTTGGTTTAAGTATAGGTTTTGCAAAAGCACAAACAATCAAATGTTCTGGGATTCCCATTCTTCACAGTCAACCACAGTTTGTTGTGATCCACACAGTCAAAAGCATTTGCATAGTCAATGAAACACAGACAGACATTCCTCTGGTACTCTGTTTCTGTCAAGATTCATCTAACATTAGCTATAAAATCCTTAGTACCATAGCCTCTTCTAAACCCAGCCTGCACTTCAGGCAGTTCTCTGTTGATGTACTGTTCCAGTCGTTTTTGGATAATTTTCAGCAGAATCTTGCTTGTATGTGATATTAAAGATATTGTTCAATAATGTCTGCACTCTGTTGGTCCACCCTTCTTTGGAATGGCCAGTCAGTTGGCCATGTGGCTGTCCTCCAGATTTCTTGGCACAATGTAGTGAGCAAATCCAGGGCAGTTTGTTGAAATATGTCAATTGGTACGCCATCAATCCCTAGGGCCTTATTTTTGCCATTTCCTTCAGAGTAGCTTTAACTTCTTTCTTCATCACCACAGGCTCTTGCTCATACATTGTTTCATGAAATTCTTCTGTGTCAGCCAATTCCTTCTGGTACAGTGACTCTGTATACTCCTTCCATCTTCTTTTAATGCTTTTTGGATCATTTAACATTCTGCCCAAAGCATCTTTTTTTAAAAAAAAAAAATATTTTTTTAAATTATTTTGTGTGTGTACCGTCAAATCAGATCTGACTGGTCGAGGAGGAGATTGCCCCTCCTTCTCAAGCAGAGCATCTGGCAGATTTGAACCATGCACCTCTGGGATTGCAGTGCAGCTTCTTGCCACTAGGCCACCAGAGCTCCCTTCAAAGCATCTTTAACTATTGCCACTCATGGCGTGAATTTGTTTTTCAATTCCTTCAGCTTAAGAAATGCTAAAGGAGTTCAGCCCTGTTGGTTCAGGTTCCCATCAGATCTTTCCCATTTCCGTTACCTCCTCCTTCCACTGACAGAATTGCACAACCCTGTGGTTTCACCCATCCTCACCTCTCTGCTCCCACCCCTTCCCCCATGGGTCCTCATACATTTTTTACTAGTTATCTTTCTATTTTTACAATTATGGTCTTATACAGTATTTGTCCCTATGTGACTGAGTTAGTTAACTCAGTATAATGCTTTCCAGTCTCTCTCAAGTTTGTAGTATTTTTAAAAAATCATTGCTCCTGAGTACTGTATAGTATTACATTATGTGAATGTACCGCAATTTCTCAATCTATTTGGTGTGGTACAAACCTAAATCCAATGAAACACCATCTCACCCAGTAGCAGTGGCAAAGTTTAGGAGGTCAGCAAACAATAAACATTAGAGAGGATGTGGAGAAATTGGAACTCTCATACACTGTTGGTGGGATTGTAAAATGGTACAACCACTCTGGAAGGCAGACTGGTATTTCCTCAAAAAGCTGAACACAGAAACTCTGTATGACCCAGTGACCAAGGAAATTGGACTGAGACAGAAACAGATTTGTATACCAATGTTTATCACAGTGTTATTCACCACCAAAAGAACATGGAAGCAAAACTGGCTTTTAAGTGCTATCAAGACCATTACAGTATGTTAGCCATCTCAGATTTTCATACTCAACTATGTGCTAGATTATTATTAAGGCATTTTTTTGCTAGTCTCTGAGGCTTGAGGTTATGGTTGTACAACTCAGTAACTGTACTAAAAGTCATTGACTATAACATTTGAAATGGATGAATTTTCTGGCATGTAACATAGATTTCAAAGTTGTTAAAAAAGAAGAGTAGAAAGGACAAATGATAAAACGCAATTAACAGGAACTTACACAAAAAGAGTTAAGCTGTCAACGTGGGCCTTTCCATCAGGCACTACCTCCAAGGCTCACAGAAAATCCCGAATCTTTGAGTTCGCTAGTTTTCAGCTCATCTTGCTGGCATAAACCCAGTATCTACTCAGAACTCTAGACATCATGTGCTAAGCCTTAACCTCTCCTTGACTTTTATCACTTTTATCAAATCTACAAAAAAGGAGGGGGGATACACACCCAAGATTAAGAGAACAAGTTCTAGACTATCAAAACTACTTTTTAAGTCCTAAGTCTTCCACTTTTTAGCAAAATAAGTATCTTAAAATTTAAGGTCACCAGATTTAACAAATAAATATTTAAGTAGAAGACACCCAGTTAAATTTTAGTTTCAGATAAACAATTTGTCAGTATGTCTTATGCAATATTTAGGATATGCTTACACTGAGAAAAAAAAATGGGACACACTTATACCAAGATATTATTTGCTGTTTATCTGAAATATAAAGTTAACTGTGTGGCTGGTATTCTAGCAACTCTATCAAATTTGCATATTCCCTTGGTAATATGGGAGCTATGAATAAAACTGATTTATATGACTCTGAGATTAAATAGGCTTCTTAAACACATTAGTAAGTGAATTCTATAATTGTGTTTTTGCTTTAACTACCTCCTTAGATGAGTGTGGCATCCTGTCATTAACCATACACACTTTGATGGGATGTTAAATAATTCAGTTCTTGCTAACCTCATGTCCTAGTGAGCAAAGTCCATGAACCCAATCCTTAACCAGAGTCTCCCAGCAGCTTTCATATGCTACATGCTAAGTCCTAGGCATTTTGCACGAGATAGAGACCCTGTCAAGAGTGAAAACTCAGTCTGGATAAGGGGGAAAAAAAGTCACTCACAGATTTTAATTCAAAGACAGGGTACACGTATGAATGAAGGTAATGGGCACAATTCTAGAATCAGAAGTCACTCCTTGGGCTCTTCAAACACTGTCTCCTCTTTGAACTCTGTATGTCCTGCCTTGTGATGACTTTCCCTGCATGGTGACACCAGGTTAGTCCACATTTCCCAGGCTTTTCCCCCCACCATAACTA
The DNA here is from genome assembly GCF_000299155.1 of Elephantulus edwardii. NCBI lineage: Eukaryota > Metazoa > Chordata > Mammalia > Macroscelidea > Macroscelididae > Elephantulus > Elephantulus edwardii. The sequence goes on from NW_006399790.1 coordinate 508,343, forward strand.
ATTATTCTTAGGGACTGGGGTAACAACAGTTCAAGGAAGGCCTTACTTACCTATCAGAGGGTAACAATTTCAAGCAAGATCGTAGGAAGTATAAATTACCTATTTGTTTCCCTTTCAGATTATAAAATTATTGCAAAAGGAAAGGAACACTCAATTATGTAATTCAGTGGCAACCTATAGTATAAAAATTAAGATGATCAGCCTATGCATGTATTTAAAATAATTAAACTCTTTATTTAAAAAATACGATTACTTTCTCTAGATATTTTCAAAATATGATTCTTAATAACTAAAACTCCATAGAGGAACACTATAATCATTCTATTATGATCGTTGCTTATTTATTACCATTACCAATACCAATGAAATCAACAGCCTTACGTAGATTACTTTATGAAAATTTCTGTAAAGGGAATTGACGGGACAATCACCAAATCTATTTCCAGGTAGGTTATGTTAACACACTCCCAACTGTAAACCCACATGTCACTGCCAAATATTTCTTCCAATTTTAAGGGAAAAAAGGAATTTATGGTTATTATGAGATTGAAAGATAGCCCTCTGACTTCCCCTTCACCTTTACCCCCAGAATGATCTTAAAAAAAACTGCTGAGAGGAAGAACCACCAACAATTCACTGGAAGAAGTCTATAGAGTTCTGTCAACATCGAATATATCTGTCTACATAGAAGTCTATAGAATTCTGTCAACATTTGTGTAACACTTACTGAGATTGAAAGGGGATGGCTAATAAAGTGTGGAAATATAGTCAGCAAGACAAAAGGAGAAGGAATAGAAAGGAATCCCTACACTAGGTGCGCAAACACTAGATCTTCAGAAGGCACATTTTTATATTGGGTTTTGTCCACTGGAGGATGAGATCTTAGGTATTTAGTGCCACTGTAGCAGAATTATCACAAGCAGGAAGCTTTAACCAGAAGAAGCTTATTTTCTGACAGTTTGGGAAGCAAAAAGTGTGAATTTGGGGTGATGGGTCCAAAAGGCGGCTTTTCTCTCCCCATGGCCTCTTTCTGGCTTCTGTTTTTGTGCTCCTTGGAGATATTATGTGGAATGACGTCGACCTTCTCCCACCTAAGCTCCCACCACTTGCTCAATCTGTTCATTTAGATCTCAAAAGAGATTGATTTAAGACACATCCTACATCTGTTGTTCACAGGACAGAGTGGTAATTGGCTCCACAGCATGAAATAATAACTATTTTAACTGGACCTCATTAACATGAAAATAATATTCCCCAATAGGATTATAATCACAAGTATAAGATTTACAATGCATATTTGTCCGTTTTTATTGTGATTTAAGTGAAAGTTTACAAAGAATATGGTTTTACAATCATGCATGCACATTTTGTTCCATAGCATTAATTACAATAACCACAGTGCCTGATCATCCAGTCATTCCATATTGTTTCCCTTTACCTATCCTTCTAACTATTCATTATCTATTGATCAATTTTCTACTTCCTCCTTCCCTTCTCCTTACCAGTAATCACACCAGAATGATTCTATTTGGTAATATTTCTATAGTTTTTTGTAATACTGATCTTGTGCAATATTTATCCTCTGATGACTGATCTATTTAACTCAGTATAATGTCCTCTAGGCCCATCCATTTTATGTACTGCATCATGAATTAATCATTTTTTTTCAGTGTTGCATAGTACTCCACTTGGTGACTGTACCATACCTTCTCTATTCATTTTTTTTTTATTTGAATGCTGGGATTGTTTCCATCTCTTTGTTTTTGTGACCACTCCTGCACTAAACATGAGTGAACATATATGATTGTGCCACAGCTCTTATTTCTTTAGGGTATATACATGTTGTTGTTATGTGCTGTTGAGTCACCTGAGACTTATAGCAACCCTATGTAGAACAGCCCTAAATCCTGCTCTATCCTGTGCCAACACTGTTGTCTCTGACACACCTACCCCTGTCACTGAATCAATCAATCACATCAAGGGTCTTCCTCTCCTATGCTTTCCCTCCGCCTTCCCAAACATAACATCCCTCTCCAGGGACTGGTCCCTCCTTGCAACATGTCCAAAGTATGTCAAATAAAGCTTCAGATTCCTTGCCTCCAAGGAGCAGCCAGGTTTTATCCTCTTCAGGACAAACTTGTTTGTTCTCCTAGCAGTCCATGATAAACTCAATACTCTTCTCCAGGACCAAAGCTCAAAGACATCCATTTTCCTTATATAATCCCTAGTCAAGGAGTTGGAGTCAGAAAATCAAAAGGGCTGAACTCGCTCAGCATATCTTAAGCTCAAGGAACTGAAGAACAAATTCAAACCTCTAGTTGCTATAATCAAGGATGCTTTCAGAAGAATGTTAAACAATCCAGGAAGTAAGAAGATTGAAAGAATATACTGAGTCACTGTATCGAAAGGAATTGGAAGACACAAAAGAATTTCATGAAACAACATATGAGCAAGAGCCTATGGTGATG
>NW_006399790.1:512035-520107 GCF_000299155.1 Elephantulus edwardii
GGAGGGACAGCGCAGGAGTGGAAGGCCCTCTATGAGGTGGATTGATTCAGTGACTGGGATAATTGGAATGGGAATGTCAGAGACAGTGCGATTGGCACAGGACAGAGCAGAGTTTAGGGTTGTTGTACATAGGGTCGCTATGAGTCACAAGCGACTCGACGGCACATACAACATAATCCCTAGTCATTGTTCAGCTCTATGATGCACAGCAAGTGATTGCAAAAACCATGCCCTTCAAAACAACTACGAGATATCATCTCACTCCAGTAAGAATAGCAATATTTAATAGAACAGCAAACAACAAATGCTGGCGAGGTTGTGGATAAACTGGAACCATTATTCTCTGTTGGTGGAAGTGTAAAATGGTACAACCACTGTGGAAAGTGGTGTGGCGCTTTCTCAAAAAATTGCAAGTAGAGATATCATTTGACCCAGCAATTCCACTACTGGGAATATACCCTAAAGAGACCATAACCAACATCCAAGCAGATATATGCACACCCATGTTTATTGCAGTCTTGTTCACAATAGCAAGGAGTTGGAAGCAACCCAAGTGCCCATCAACAAATGAATGGTTAGAGAAGCTGTGGTATATTCACACAATGGAATACTACACTGCATTGAAAAACAAGGAATTCATGCAATATTATTCAAAATGGGTGATCCTGGAGGACATTATGCTAAGTGAAATATCGCAGTCACAAAAGGACAAATACTGCATGGTGCCACTGTTGTAGAATGGGACTGACATCAAGGTTGGGGTAAGAGTGAGAAAAATTGGATAAATTATGTATACTGCATTGAAATAGATGAGGGAGGGAACAGTTTAAAAGCAATATATGATATGGTATTATGGTTATCATAAGAATTCACAATTAAGGTTGCATAGTGGAGTGTACTCAGGATGGTGGGGGGTGGGGGATTGTATACCAGTGACAGAATTTTTCTTTTGTTTTTCAAAGAGAAGAGCGAACTGGGAGGGCGGGAGGGGTGGGCAAGTAGAAAAGTGCAATAATGAATGAATGGAAATCCAAAATCTTTCTTTTATTTTGTTATTATTGTGTGTGTGTGTGTGTGTGTACCGTCAAATCAGATCTAACTGCTACAGGAGGAGATTGTCCCTCCTTCCCCGGCAGAGCATCTGGTGGGTTAGAACTGTGCACCTCTGGGATTGCAGCGTAGCTTCTTGCCACTAGGCCACCAGAGCTCCCCTAAAATCTTTGTAAATGTTCATTTAAATTAATAAAATAAATTTTTTAAAAAAAACCCATGTCCTGTGTCAGGTGCACCTTAGTCTCCAGACTGACATCACTGTTCTTCAGCACTTTGGAGAGTTTTCTAACAGCAGAGTTTCCCAACGTAATATGTCTTTTCATTTCCTGGCTGCAGGTGCCAAGTGTGTTGATTGTGGAACCAAGCAAACTAAAGCTGTCAGTAATCTCAATCTCTTCACCATCTATCATGCTGCTGCCACTCAGCCCAGTGATGAAAACCTTTGCTTTCTTGGTGTTGAGCTTTGATCCATATTAAAGGTTGCAGTCCTTGACCTTCTGCAACAAGTACTTCAGGTTCTCAGTTTCAGAAATTGGAAATTGCCTTTTCCATCTCCTTGAAGAATGGAATTTGTATTGGGATTGCACTGAACTTGTAGATTGCCTTTGGTAGAATTGCCGTTTTCACAATATTGAGTTTTCCTGTCCGTAAGCATGGTATATTCTTTCATTTTTCCAGGTCTCATTTTGTTTCTTGTAGTAATGTTTTGTAAATTTTTTTGAATAGATATTTTGTATTTCCAGTTTTATTTACTCCCAAGTATTTAATGTTGTGTTTAGCTATGGTGATGAGTTGTTTTTTTTTTAACCTCATTTCTGTGTCCTTTGTCACTGTAGAGAAATTAAATTGATTTTTGTATGTTGCTTTTGTATCCTTCCACTTTGCTGAATTGGTCAACCATGTCCAGTAGTTTTCTTGCTGGGTCTTTAGGATTTTCTCAGTATACTATAACATCTGCATATAGAGAAAATTTTACCTCCTCTTTGCCAATTTGGATACCTTTTATTCCCTTCTCTTTTCTTATTGCTATTGCTAAGACTTTCAATACAATGTTGAATAAGAGAGGTAAGAGTGGGCATCCTTACCTAGTTCCTTAGTTCCTGTTCTTAAAGGGAATGCCTTTAATCTCTCTCCATTGAAAACAATGCTGGCTCTCGGGTTTGCAGAAATACTTTTTACTATGTTAAAGAATTTCCCCTCTAATCCTATTTTGTTGAGTGTTTTAATCAGGAAAGGGAGCTCAACCTCTGAGAGCAGGGAAGGTATTGTGATATTGGTGCTCCTGGCACAGTTCAGAGGGGTAGAAGCAGGTCATCTTCCTGGTGGCAGGGCCAGGGCATCCACACATTGGGGCCGTGTTCTAGTTGTTCGGGCAAGAGAGTAGTCCAGGGCATACTAAACTCGAGTTTTTTCATACATATTACACATTTTTTAATTGAATTGTCTTTTTCATATTGACAAGATGGAGCTTTATAAAAATGAGCCCCTTATTAGATATATATCATTGCCTAATTCAATTCATAACAGGTTATAGATAACACCAGAATTATGGAACTTGGAGAATAACAACATAAGGACATTAATCAGCATTGGAATTGATTAGCCATAATAGTCTACATCCATCATGTAGGCATAGAAGAATGACCAGAAACTTTTCTAAATAGAAAAACAGGTGGCATATTTTAGTTTACATAGTATCTGGCTAACCATCTTCAAGAAAGCAGAAGTATAATTTTTTTTTATGAGCAGGACACAAAACCTTCCAGAATGAGAAGAGATTGATGATCTTAGTTAGAAAATACTTTAAAAGCCCTTAGAGTTAGAAGAATTTGAAAATGAGAATCATGGGTCCTGACAATAATAGAGGCTTTTGGTACCAGATAGAGTGCATCATCTTGGAGAAAACATTAGTACCATGCATTTTAGGAATAAGGGCAAATCTATTACCAAAATGCAGGAATTCAGCAGTTTCAAAGTCTAAGAAAAACAGTAAATGCTGCCTTTTCGGTTGGTTCATTAAGAAAGGTACAGCTGTTACATGTAGTTCCATGGTGTTTTATTACAAGGGAGGCTCAAGCCCACCATAAATCTTACAAGACCAGATAGGCAATCCTGTAGATCCCCTAACACCTAGGTGACATATTATTAATACAGAGCCAGAACATAGGGATCCAGGTGGCCCCAGGCAGGTGGTGGTTCTGCCTGGCTGAGAACAAACAGCTTGAAGTGCTGTTTTTCTAAACTCAGTTCAGTCCTACCCTCTCCCAGTGAAGTATTCGGTTCCATTTCAGTTTTCCTTTTAATGAGAAACGTGTCAAGATTTTGTAAATTAGCTATATCAAATACACACACACACAGAGAGAAATTCAGACCATAGGAATGGATCCTTATAGTTAAAAAATTATATGCATTTTTAATTTGACTACTCATTTAATAAGAAGTTCCGTTCTACAACAGGGGCACTATGCAGCATTTGTCCTTTTGTGACTGAGATATTTCACTCAGCATAATGTTCTCCAGGGTCACCCATTTTGAATAATATTGCATGAGTTCCTCGTTTTTCAATGCAGCATAGTATTCCATTCATTGTGTGAATATACCCCAGCTCCTCTATCCATTCGTTTGCTGATGGGCACTTAGGTTGTTTCCAACTCTGTTGTTGTGAACAAAGCCGCAATATACATGGGTGTACATATATCTCCCTGAATGGCAGTTATCGTTTCTTTAGGGTACATTCCCAGTAGAGGAACTGCTGAGTCAAATGGTATTTCTATTTGCAACTTTTTGAGAAAGCACCATACAGCCTTTCATAGTGGCTGCACCATTTTACACTTCCACCAACAGTGAATACGGGTTCCAGCTTCTCCACAACCTTGCAGAAGCTGTTCTCCAAAACCAAAAGTTCAAACTCCCCAGCTGATCCATGGGAGAAAGAGCAATCTTCTCTTGAGTGATGTGGGTGTGCTTCCAGCCCAAAGGTACACGGTTCAAATCCACAAGCTACTCAGAAGAAGAAAGTGGAACATTCTTCCCCATTGTGATTTACTCTCAGAAAACCTGCTAGAAGGTCATCTATGAATGGGTTAGACTCTAAGGCAATGAATTTGGGTTTTTGATTCCTCAATTTTTCCGCTCAACAATTTACTGTTTTTACTAGTCTTGAATTATCTGTACTAATAATTCGTGTCTCAGAAGATATTCTCCATCCACTGAGGTTTTGAAAGTATGTTGTTGTTGCTGTTGTTGTGTGCCATCAAGTCAGAATTAACTCATAGCCGACCTTCCAGTGGGTTTTCAGAGGAGGAATCACACAGAAGAGTATCCATTTTCTTCTGGTGGATTTGAGCCTCTGAGTTGACAATCAACTCTTTAAGGAGTTAAACTCTTTTTTATTGTAATATATGCAGTTTTCCTGGAAGAGAAGAGGACTGTACAGTGACTAAAATACTTACATTAATTCTTTTATCAATGTATAGATCTTCAATTTACTAGTGTTATAACTTGATGACCCAGGATTTTACTAAACACTCTTAAATTCAATACCATTATCATTGTGTCACATTGTATTGTTCTCTTTCTTGCTTAGATAGAAGTATCTTTGTTTCTTTTTCCTGTGGTTTGTATAAAAAATTAGAAAGCATATTTTTCCATCATTCAAATGTATTTGTTCCAAAATCAATTAAATTATAGACAATAAAAAAAAGAGTAAGTTCCAACGAAAACTATGTATGCTGTCTTCTATGAGTTTTGGTGTTGCATCTCGAAGGACAAATATGAAATCACCACACTCTGAGCTAATAACTGATGAAGAGTTAGTTGGCTATACACTATTATTTTGCTAGAAAATGTGAAGATTCCCAAATTATTTCAGGATTTTCACATTTGTGGATATCTGCTTATTCATCTTTTTTCCTCTTCAGGCCACAGAACCCCAAGATACCATGGGCAACAGAGTAGAGGTGGAGAGGTATTATTTCATTTTAAATATTTCTTTCATTCTATTTAAGCTTGTCTTCAGCCTGGTTCTTATCCTTTTCATGTGCTATAAGCGTTTTAGAAGAATAATTCAACATTATCGCTGGAGAAAATGAAAATTTAGAATCCCAGCATTTCATCAGATTTATCCACTGTCATTCAACCAGCAAAATTTACTCCCTATTTTCCTATGCTAAAATTGGAAATGTCATCTACTTACATTAATCTCATATACCATTAACATACTTTGGTTAAATTCTTTCATCTTAATCATTAGAGGAAGAGGGAAAGCAAGTGAGAAGGATAGAATCCAATCTAAAATATACACATCCAAATCCATTCCTGCCCAAAACTTGGAACAGAACCTTGAGTTCTATTTTAGTGAGCATTAAAATATCTGTTGTTGAATCATTATCTGTTACTTAAGACACAAACTCAAGCTGGGGAATTGAATCAAAAGCCTCTGAAACCAGACAGACCCATATTGTTAAATGGTTATCAAGTGCCAATAAATGAAATTGTTCATTTCCTGTTCAACTTGTCATCTTTTAACTCTAGTGTCACATTCTTTCTCATTTTATGCTACTGACCAAAAAGCTGTGTGTCTCCAGCAGTTCAAATCTACCAGCTGCTTGAGGGAGAAATAGGAAGGCAATTTCTTTCTATTATGATTTGCAACTTCAAAAACCAAATAGCACAGTCACAATGTGTCAGAACTCATTCTAAGGGATTGAGTTGTTGTGGGTTTGTTGTTTGTTTTTGTTCTCTTTTGAAAGACAGATTGGTCAAAATAGGGGCTGAGGGGGGGCCAAATTCAATCTCAGTTCCACTGTCATCAAGTAAATTGTAGCCTGATGGCTCCTGTGAATTGGTTTGACGCTGGAAGATGGCTTCTCACATCTTTATGAGTTTCACGTATGGAACGTATTGTGTGGGGGTTTTTTGGCTTTAATTTTGTCCACAGGTGGTTTTCAACAGATTGGACTTGCGAAGGTCTCTGGATTATAATCTACCAGCAGTTGGAAATGCCTGAATTTTAAAATGTGGTAGGGCCCGAAGGCCACAGGTCTGAGGGTCAAATGTTAGTTGATTTTGGGATGAACATTCTTTTAAGTGGTACAGCAGTGGTATGGATATTTGCGGTACTGAAGTAACTCAGAGTTGCTGTGATGCTGAACAACTGTATCATAGGCGTACCCATCGTGGGCAGTGTTTGGTGGAGCTCCCAGATTGATTCATGTTTGGAAGCAGGAGTGGCATCCACTTCCTAAACCACATGTCTCTGGAAACTCTATGAACTTGGAGAAATTATAATAGTTATAGAAAGACTTCAAGCCTTTTGTATTTAAAAGTCTGTTGGGCCTGAGGGCCTAGTGTTATTCTATTTTGGAGGAACATTCTTCTAAGTTGTACAGCACTCTTCTGTCAATTTTCTGTACTGCATGCAGTAATCAGGGTTTGCTGTGATGTTGAACCTTGTGCGGGGGGGGGGGGATGTTTGGTGGAGCTCCTAGATGGACTCAGGTTTGTAAGCAGGAGTGGCATTCACTTCCTAAACCACAGGCCTCTGGAAACACTATGAACTTGGAGAAACAACAATAGTTATAGAAAGGCTTCAGGCCTTTTGTTCATAGGGTTGCTATAAGTTATTCTCAGCTTGATGGTAATCAACAACAATAACAACAGTAACACTACAGGGAGCTCTAGTACCTAAGAACTGGACTGCCAACACAAAAGTACATGGATCAAATCCACCAGTTGCTCTGAAGGAGAAAGTTTGAAAATCTTCTTCTGGACAATTTACTTCTTCTGTAAATCTACTTGAAGGTCAGTTATGGGTTGGTTGGTTCTCGCATGATGCTACACAACTGTGACTCTATTGTAGAGAATATAACGGTTTCTTAGGGTTTGCAATGCTGTAAATCTTTAGGGAAGGAAACTGTCTAATCTCTTCCCTGTGGAGTCACTGGTGGATTCAAACACTGATCTTCCAGTTAGGAGTCCTACACTTAACCCACTGTTACCAGGTGCCCTAAAGATGTATTTAAAACATTTGACAACTTTTTGAACTGTTATCTAATGTAGTATGGAGAGGGCCCTATGTTTCTGGCTTATCTAGAAAAGTCAGAAGATCTTAGTTCTAGGCAATGTTCCTTTGTGTATGTGTGTGTAGTAATTTTTTTTTAGCATTGTACAAGAGTAAATTCATTGTGACCCTATGAACAACAGATCTGAATCCTGTTCTATACCATACCGTCCTCCTCATCTCTGACACAATGGAGTCCAATTTGACCCCAGTATCCCAGTTAGTGCATCAATCGATCTTGTTGAAGGTTTTCTTTCCTTCTTTCGATGATCTTCCACCATTCTAATCATGATGTCTCTTTCCAAAGATTTGCCCCTTCTCACAGCATGCCTAAAGTATGTGAGGCAAAGCTTCACCACCCTTGCTTCCAAGGTGGACTTTGGCTGCACCTTTCCAAAAATATATGTTTTTTCTTTTGACAATCCATGGGCTACTCAGTACTCTTTTCTCACACCACAACTCAAAAGCAATGATTCTTCTGTTATCCTTATTCACTGACCATTTCTCAAATGCACAAGTGATTGAAAAGATCATGGCTTTAATCTGGTACACTTTAAACTGACATTATTGCTCTTTAGAACTTTGCAAAGGTTCCTGACAGCAGACTTCCATAATGCTATACATCTCTTGATCTCCTGGCTGCTGGTATCAAGGGAGTGGTTGGGGATCCAAGTAAGATGAAATCATTGACAATCTCAATCTTTTCTCCATCTATCACGGTGTTCACTATTGGTTCAGTGGTAAAGTTTTTTGTTTTCTTGATGTTAAGGAAATCCATATTGAAGGCTGTAGTCTTTGATTTTCTGCAGCAAGTGCCTCAAGTCCCCCTCAATCTCAGCAATCAAGATTGTGTCATCTTAATTCCAAAATCAATCTCCATAATAGTCTATGTGTTTCCTACTGCCAAAGGGGCCCTTTAGAGTAGTGAGAGAAGATCTTCACCCTGAAACCCACAGCA
>NW_006399790.1:520440-545069 GCF_000299155.1 Elephantulus edwardii
GAAGAATTTGTTCAACATAGAGATTAAATAGGAGAAAGGATATACCCCTGTTTGATTAGGAACTAGAAAATCTAAATCTTAGGCTCAGGATTAGACCCAATTTGTTCAGAGAAAATGAACAAGAACCAGAAAGGCAAAGACATTAGTCTCAGGTCTCCCAGCTATTCAAAGTTGTGCCAGGTACACAAGCCATAGTTTCTGCTTTTGGAATCTATTCATTAAATGAAGAACAGCAAGCTGTGGAGTCTTTACAGTACATTAAGCTGTAAACACTGATGTCTTAAACACAAGTGCTTCGTTCAGATGCCGATCAACAAAGAGATATATTAGCTACTCAGCCTTCCATGAATTTCAGATCTGAAACTAGTTTTGCTACTCTAAACTGTGAGATTCAGACAGCATGGAACAGCCCACGGACTCCCACATAACCACAGAGAAATACATTCGCCTCTAAAGACAACAACATTGTTGGTTCCCATCAATTTTCAAGTGTTCTACAGTGTGTTCAAGACTGAGAGACCTTTTAGAAGCAGATTGTCAGGCTTGTCTTTCCAGGTACCTCTGAGTGGGTCAAAATCTCCCAACTTTAGGTCAGCAGTTGAGCTCACCTGTTTGCTTCTTTATAATGAGTAATTTTATTCATCAGGACTAAGGTGTACCTGACCCAAGCCAAAGTATATCTGATTGTATCATATGCATGTGAAAGTTGGACAATAAATAAGGAACACAGGAAAAGAACTGTTGCCTTCAAAATGTGGTGCTGATGAAGAATTACTACCAAAACAACAAACAAGTCTGTCATGGAGAAGTGTAGCTGGAATGGTGCTTCAAAGCAAGGAGAGTGAGACTTCGTCTCACATATATTGGGCAAGTTTTCAGGAAAGGCTGGTCCCTGGAGGAAGAGAACACATTTGGGAGAGTGGAGCATCAGTGAAAAAAGACGACCCTCAATGAAACAGGAGACAGTGGCTGAAACAATGGGCACAGCAGACATTGCGCAGATGGTGCAGGCTGAAGCAGTGTTTCCTAGGCTTACATAGGGGTCTCTGTGAAAAAGAGCCAGCTTAACAGCAACCATCAAATTACTCTTATTTTAAAGATCCCTGGAAGCGCTGTAGATAAAGACTTCAGTTGCTAACCAAAAGGTCAGCAGTTTGAACACTTCAGGAGAAAGATGAGGTCATTTGCTTTCTGTCTCTGTAAAGAGCTACATGCTTAGGAACCTGATAGTGGGTCGCTAAAGGTTGGTGCCGACCTGACCGCAGAGAGAGAGAGAGAGAGAGAGATACACACACACAAAGAGAGAGAAGGATGATTGTATTCTATTTTATATGAATTGAAGTCAATTGAACAGCACCTAACAACGACAGAGGTACTTGGATGAAGCAAACAGTTTGTACTTGGCCACTAACTGAAAGGCTGGCAGTTCAAACCCACAGCAAAAGAAAGGCCTGGCAACTTGCTTCCGTAATGATCACAGCCAAGAAAACTCTTTGGAACCCAGTTCTACTCTGCAACACAGGAGACAGGAAGTAAATGGAAATCCATGTGACAGCAGCAAGTGCACCTTGGTTTTACTAGGCCCCACACGCAGATTCTCATTTTCCTAGGAAGACTAGTGGAAGTTCCTTAATTTAGTCAAGCTAGTACAACTAGGAAGAGACAGGCCTGCGATACAGCATCGGGCTGAGCTCTGAAACTTCTGCTTTGCTACTGCATAGCTTCTAAATTCTTAGTTCTTTCCACCAGAGTCTCCAGGGTTATGCTCCAGTTTCCTTCCCTTGGGGCTGGAGCCTATCCTGAACCTGGTAGCCTTGACTGAAGTCCACACACCCCATATTATATCTTTGTATTTGTGTTTACTTAATTTTGTTGTTGTTATCATGTGTCATCGAGTTTGAAGCAACTCAAGTCTTCAGAAGCTGTAAATCACATGGTAGGAAACTGCCCACCTTTCTCCCATGGGTCAGCTGATGGATTTGAACCATGCTCTTTTGGGTGGTGCAATTCCTGATTCAGTAGCCCACCAATTTTATAATAGCTGACCTTTATTTCCAGACTCAAAGATCCATTTATATGCATTCTGCTTGAAGAGAAATGTACATCTAACAATAAGTATCTCATGATTCTAACAATGCCCCAATACCATAGACCTCACTCACTCACACATTGCCATCAATTCAGAACCAACTCTTATCTGGCCCTCCAGTAAGTTGTCAGAGGCTGTAAAGACTGTCCACCTTTCTCTCATGCAGCAACTGGTGGATTTAAACACCTGTCTTTGGGTTGGCAGAACAACTCCTTACCACTAACCCATCAAAAATCCCACAGACATCATCAGTGTTTCAGGTTTAAAAAGGGGGGAGGGTGACATAATTTTGATCTAAATTATGCATATAGATGTCAACTATAACTTTATGACCAAGATATGTGACCTTGCTGGGAAAGTAATCATTCGTGTAGGACAGGAAATGGTCAGTATTTAGTCTCATGATGAAAGGCAGACTAGAGGTAGGGGTTGTCTTGAGCAGTGTGGAGAAATCAGGGAGGAGGGAAAGTGAGCAAGAGTCACAAAAAGAGCAACAGAGGTGATCAATTAAAAAAGAATTAAATGCTGAGCAAAGCTGAGAATAAAACAGCTTGGGATACTTACCGAAATCAGGCCCAGACAGCACTGACAAATGCCAGAGGGGAAACGTCCAGGCCTGGGGCATCAGAGAGACACATCACCAGAGAGGGAAAATCACAAGATTTACCAACAAGCAGCAGGATAAAGTCAGTGTAAGCAAACCAAGAACACCAGGACAGCATGGGGGAGCAGACAGAATTAGAGAAGCAGGCAGACTCTAGCTCCAAAATGTAGATTTACCTACTATCTTCAATCTCCAGAAAGAGTGGAGCAAGAGAAATCAAAGTAACCCAGACCAAGAAGAAGCAGTATGCCCAGCAAAGACTTCAGGAAAAGATCTGAGACCCATTACGGACTGAATTATATCCCTCTTCTCCCCCTAAAGAATGTGCTATAAATCCTAACCTTCAGCATCAGTGTTTATCATCTCTTGGAATTGCATTTTCTTGTGTTAATGAGGCAATATTAAGCACAAGACGGCAAGATATATGCCATATAATCACCAAAGTACCCAGAAAGAAAAGTTGAAAAAAGACAAGGACCTTCCTCCACATCACACTGAAGGAGAGCCCTCCCCCCATAGCTGCCACCCTGAAATTGAACCTCTTAGGCTTTCATAAACTTGTAGTGCTTCTGTGATAGCATCACTAAGACAGGAGCTAAAACACTGGGTAAACGCCTATGTATGTGGACTGTGATGAATCAGCCGTAATGTGGTACCAAACCAACTACTGATCATTCTCAGCCCAGTCTGGGCCCAGAGCCCGGGTGGAGTAGAATGAACAGAGATACATTAAGTGGCTACAGCTTTGAAAACTGGCAAGCAGCGCTAAAGGAATCATTGTAGCCCAATAAGCCAGTGGGCCCCATACTGTGGGCCCTGGATATCCTACCAGTGTCATTTCTTAAGAAAGATAAATTCTTGGGCTTTGTCCTAAACCTATTAAAAACAAAAATACAGTGAGTAAGAGGCAAAATACAAAGCATAGTTCTGTTTACTAGATCTCAAGTGGGGCTTAGTAATCTGTTTTATCAAGTCTTCTAAGTGATTCTGATATATGCTTGAGAAGAAATGGAATATATTCAAAGGCATGTGTGGAGCTGCTAACAGAAGGATTGGCAGTTCAAACCCACCAGGCACACAGCAACACAATGATGAGGATGAGTCTCCTCCCATTAAAGTTTACTGCACCCGTGGAAACCTCAAAAAGAGTTTTTATTGTTGTTAGGTACTGTTGAGTAGAGGATGACTTCTAGCCACTCTATGAACAATGGATCTGAACCTTGTCCTACTCTCTGCCACTGTTACCATATGATATATTTGAGCCCGTTGTTTCAGTCACTGTGTCAATCCACCTTTCTGAGGGCCTTCTCTTTTGCTGACCACTTTGCTTTCCCACTTTGACCTCCACTTTTGAACTCTTTGACCTCTTTTGACCTTTTTGACCTCCACCTTCCCATGATGACTCTTTCTAAGAGACATCCTCTCCTAACTTGCCCAAAGTATGTGAGACAAAGTTTTGCCATCCTTGCCTCTAAGGAGCACCCTGGTACGGATCATAACAAACTACGACTAGCATTGAGGAGAATGGAAATCCCAGAACACTTAACTGTGTTCATGTGAAACCTATACCCAGACCAATGTAATGGAGTCTCACCATGAATCAGAACATACTCGACAGCAGTGAGTTTAGGAAGTACATTCAAAGTGGAAACACACAACACCTTATGAACACCATTGTTAAATGGGGTTTTCAGGAAACTGTTGACAACAGAAGCTAGTTTACAGGGGAAGGAAACTGAGAAGCGATAAAGTCAAAGAGTAATAAATTCAAACATGGTTGAGGACTAACCAAGCTGCATAACTGATAATCAATGGCAGAGATTTATCAATGCTGAAGCAGCATTATTTATGAGACACAATCATGTGTATGATATTCAGATTCAGATTCTGATAATAAAGTGATGCTTTGGACTAATAATCAGGAAGCCATTCCTGCAGAGAAGGGGCAAGAAATTTGGGGGGGGGCGGTAGGGGAAGCACAGTATCCTACTGTGATACCGTTGACAAAAATATTGAGAAGCATTCACTTTCTAAACAACATGCTTCCAGAAACTCTATGAGCTTTGATAAATGTCAATAGTTGTAGAAAGGCTTCAGGCATTTTGTTCATAGGGTCGTTATGACTTGTGCTCAACTTGAAGACAATCAACTGCAACAACAAATGTAAGCAAAAGGAGAGGAGGGAGAAAAAAAATGCAGGTGGATTTTTAATTGTACTCAGTGATTCAGCAAATATGTGTTTAAAATCTATTCTCATCACATGCTGTGGTTGCAAGACCAAATATTACAAAATCTCATTCAAAATATTTCTAGTGTAGTGCTAGGGACGAGAGGAGATGACAATTAGCCAAGGGCTGGCAGAACTGGAAGAGGTTTCCCAAAGTGATCTGGGCGCACAAAGTTCTCTAGAAGGCAGTCAAGAACTCTAGAATAAAAGGGGTCTTCTTTAGGTCAACATTAAGGAATAATAGAACATTCTAGCACAGAAACCAAAGTGTGCTCAGTGGTGGTGTTTGTGGTGGTAGGGAATAGGAAATGCATTCTGGAAAATGTTGGAGGCTTGGGATGACAAGAAGACATGAGGGTAGTGGCCTTAGGTCCCATCCTGGGGACACTGGTAACTCGCAGAGGGTCAGAATCACATGTTGTCTTCAGAAAGGGCTGTCAGCCGTGGGGTGGATGGATCAAACAGTGGGTGAGAGAAGTAGCAAGCAAAATCAGTGAAGAAAACATGACCACAATTCAGATGATGGATGGGGGCACTATCAAGAACACAGAAAGTATGCAGTCCTATGGAACAGCAAGGCCTATGATGTGACCAAATTCAGGCTCACTGATATGTCAAGATCAATTGAGGGACGGGCTCCAGCAATTTGTTATCAATATCAGTAATAAGCTGGTGATTTATTTCATTGCTTTTATGAACCAGGGACAATTTAAGGCTGTCTCTACACTAATATCAGTCTTACATTTCAATCCGGTTTCTGGAGGAAGCAGACCAGCTCAATGAACCCATACTAATAGCCAAGGAGCATCTCTGAGCAAAGATTTGTGCATACAGCACTGACAAGAGAGGAATGGCATGCTCCTTCTGGAGCTCACTGGGTGCACCGAAGAAGGCTGTAGTGAAATTCCATCACCTACAACCATTTGACATGCACTTCAGTGCATGTTTGAATAAGGAAAGGCAGGCATGCCGGGGTCCTCTTCTCCTTCCTCTAACGTCAGTGGAAAACGCTCTGGCATACTTTGAAAAAGGTAATTTTGAAGATTCACTAGACCAGTGCCTTTGCAGACACAAGCTATCATGGGAGGGCCAATGTAAGGAATCTTTCTTTTCTTCCCCCCACCCCCGCCCCTTCTGCTGGATCTCATTTCTTTGGTGGGATTATGGACAGATGGCAATAATAGGTGCCTCTTGGTTGTAGGGGAGGATATTTTCACATTCAAAGTACAAGCAGGAGCAGGGATGAGTTCTCAGGAAAGTTGTGGACTTAAACAGTGGTGCCAGAGATGTTCTTCTTGTGAGGGACCATCCAACTGTAACTCACAGTAACTCAAAGGAACAACAGATCTGAACCAAGGCCTGTCCTGTGCCAGCCTCATCATCTCTGTAATGCTCAAGCCCACTGTTATAGTCACTGTGTCAATGACACCAAGGTGGTGGTGATAAAGAGGGTAAAAAGACATTCTTTTTAGGATTCTATAAAGTCTAGGTGAATGCATCAGTTAAGAAAGGAGTGTTTTCTCAATACCATAAATGGAGCTTCTGCGGTCACATCTCCATCCCTCAAGTACAGGGTGTAGACACATCACCTCTGCTTCCAGAGAGAGGACGAATGCCAAGACCAAGCAGAGTCAAAGGGATAGCTTTGAACAAAAGGATATTGAACAATAGAGTGACTAAATATTCCAAAGACCCTAGGTTGATTTTTGCTGTTAGATGTCATTGAGTTGAGTAGGATACATTGCAATCCTCTGAACAAAAGATCTGAACTCTGTCCTATCCTGCATCATTCTCATACCTCCTGGCACACAAGAGCCCATTGTGGCAGTCACCATGTCGATCCGCCCGGTTGAGGGTCTTCCTCTCCTTTGCCAACCCTACACCCTTCCTATCATTATGTCCTTCTCCAAGGAATAGTCCTTCCTAGCAACATGCCCAAAGTATATGAAGCCTCGTCCTTCTTACCTCCAAAAAGGCACTCTGGCTGCGCCCTCTCCAAGACATATTTATTTATTCTTTTGGCCATTCATGAGATGTGCAGTGCTCTTCTCTGACATCAAAGGCATCAATTCTTCTGTCGTGCTTACTCACTATCCAGCTCTCAAATGCACAGCAAGTGATCAGAAAGATTACAGCCTGAATCAGACACATCTTAGTCCTCAAACTGATATCAATATTCCTCAATAATTTGGAGAGGTCCCTAACTGTAGATTTTCCCAATGAAATGTGTCTCCCTATTTCCTGACTGCTTGTACTAAGGGTGTTAATTGTGTATCCAAGTAAGATGTAATTGTTGACAGTTTCAACCTCTTCTCCATCCATCATTATGTTGTCTATCAGTCCAGTGGTAAGAATTTTTGTTTTCTTGACATTGAAATGCAATCCATACTGAAGGCTGCATTCTTTCATCTTCTGCAGCAAGTGCTTCAAGTTTTCCTCACTTTCAGCCATCAAGATTGTGTCATCTGAATAATGCAGGTTATTGATGAGTCTCCCTCCAATCTTGATCAATAAATATTGTGTAGTTGTTTTACCATCGGTCAGAACCAACCCATAGCTGATCCTCTGGTGGGTTTTCAGAGGCAGTTAATCGCATGGGAGGAGATTGCCTATCCTTCTCCTGCAGGGCAGCTGGTGGCCTCAAACCACATGCCTTTGGGATTACAGTGCAGCTTCTTCCCACTAGGTCACCAGAGCTCCCTCAATAAATATTAGACTATTTTTTGTTTCCCTGAGTGGGAAGATTACAGGACTGGGGGTGGGGGTGGGGTGCGCGTGTGTGCGCGCGCGCTCATGTTCCCTCTGTTCTATCATCTTTAATTTTCATGATCAATATTATTTCTGTTGGGAATTACATAAATTAAAATCATTCAGAATAATTTAAGAAATTGAGAATTCAACATTATCAAAGCTAATATCATCCTACAACATTCACTTTACCCTCAAGTTGGAACCAACTCACAGTAGACCCTCCAGCAGGTTTTCAGAGGCTGTAAATTACATGAGAGGAGAAGGTTCATCCTTCACCTGAGTAGCTAGCTGGTGGATTCAAACAGCCTGCCTTGAGTTGGCAGTACAACTCCACTAAAGCCACCACAGCATACACCAGCAGGGCATGTTAAACATTGCAAGAGTGACCATAACACTAACTTTTTTTATTTAAAATGGTCCTTAAAACATATATGTAGGAATAAAGTAAAATATATGCACCTCCTGTATTAGCAGAAATGGCTAAACACAAGTAAAGCCAAGAAAAAGATTTTTTTTAAAAACCCAACTTACATAATGCAATAATTTTTACCATTTTCCCAGTTTTTCACATATAAAATCATCATAACTGTGGATTTATTTATATACCCAGAAAGTAATTATATATTTTACTCTTTCTAGGGTAGGCTGGATATTGATCAATATACTTTTTTTTTAAATTTCTTATTTTCTTTTATTATTTTTGTGTGCGTGTACCGTCAAATCAGATCTGACTGGTACAGGAGGATATTGCGCCTCCTTCTCCTGCAGAGCGTCTGGTGGATTTGAACCGTTCGCCTCTGGGATTGTAGTTGCAGCTCCTTGCCACTAGGCCACCAGAGCTCCCCTGCAGATCAATATACTTTTTATACAAGGAGACTTAAAATTGTAAAAACAACAAGGAATTAAAGGGGACTGCAGAGCTTTGTTGGAGAAGCGTGCAGAAAAGCCGAGGAAGAGAGAAGGAAAGTGTTAGGGAGACTTGAGTATCTGAGAAGGAGAGGGCACAGGCATGTTTAAAGGCTGGGTTGGGTGTAAGTGCGAGGAGGGCTTAGGACTACAGGATTACGATGAGATACTGAAGGCAGGAGCTGATCTAGCAGTGATGGAGAATTCACACATTGCCTGCAATAATGCAAAATGGAATGCCAAACATCTTGTGAAATTTCAAGTTCTAGTACCCCAGAAAAGCAATGCAAGTAGTCTTTGATCCACTTCATAAGCAGTTGCTTGACAAAGGGTTCGGTTTCTAAACTAATGATTTTTCTAAGCACCAAATGTTTATAAAATTATTGGCAGAAGCCATGAGTCCAGATTACCTTCATTTGAGCCCTATATGAGATAATAATTCTTTTGAAATAATTCCTGACAGAATTTATTAGTCTTTAACAATCCAGAAAAGGAACAATACACTTAGAAGAAATAAAGCCTTTGAAGGGTAATAACTGTACAGGAGAAAATGTTGTTAAAAAAAATGTTGAAGTAAATCTCTGTATTTCAAAATAAAATGAAAAATTTTAAAAATCAATGGCAAGCAATAAAAGCATATAAATGTTAGCAAAAATTAATAATAAAAATAATTACTAGCAGAAACACTTAGTACTGACTGGATGTTCGGTTCTGTTTTCCTCTATTCACTTAGTTAATTGTCCCAACCACTGTGAGAGGCAGGGACTATTATTACTACCGTCTCCCTTTCACACATGAGAAAATTGAAGAACAGAAAGGTTAAGTAACTTCCCTGAAGTAACATAGTAATGAATATAAAGTTCTTGCAAAAAAACTTGCCTCAGTTAAATGGAAATGAGAAAGCAATTAAAGAAATAGCAATTAGGGATTGTTCCCAAAGGAATGTTCTCTTCAATGAAGTATTTGTCTCTGTTTCTGTATTTCCCATTTAATGCTACATCTTAAATTCATAAATTTCTTTTTATTTCCATTCATTCATTGTTATACATTTTCCTCCCTGTCCCCCCTCCTCCCTCAGTTCACTTTTTTTCATTGTTATACAGTCTCCCCCACCCCTGCCATCACTTTACTATGCGACTCTTATTCTGGACTCTTGTCATGTCAATAATACCTAATCATATGTCCCTTTTATACAGTTCTCTCTCATATCTGTTTCAATATCATGCACACTATTACACAGTATTTGGTTTTTTTGTGACTTGAGATATTTCACTCAGCATAATGTCCTCCATGGTCACCCATTTTGTATAATATTTCATGAGCTGTTTGTGAGTGCTGCATAATATTCCATTGAGGGAATATATATACTAGAGCTTTTCTATCCATTTGTTGATTGGCACTTGGGCTGCTTCCAACTCTTTACTATTGTGAACAAAGCTGCAATAAACACAGGTGTGCATATATCTGCTTGGGTGGCAGTTCTGGTTTCTTTAGGGTATATTACCAGTAGTGGAATTGCTGAGTCAAATGGTATTTCTATTTCCAACTTTTTCAGAAAGTGCCTTCCACAGTTGTTGCACCATTTTACACTCCCACCAACATTGAATAAGGGTTCCAGTCTTTCCACAACCTCACCAACATTTGTTGTTTGCTGCTCTGTTGAATTTTACTATTCTTACTAGGGTGAGATGATCTCTCATAGATGTTTTGATTTGCATCTCTCATAGAGCTAGGGACTTTGGCTATTTCTTCCTATGTTTGTTCACCATCTGAAAGTCTTCTTTGATGAAGTGTCTGTTCATATACTGTGTCCATTTTGCAACTGGGTTGTTTATCCTTTATCTTGTTGTGGTGCTTGAGTATTCAATAAATTCTAGATATAAGTCCCTTATCAGACATGTCATTACCAAATATTCTTTTCCTAGTCTGTGGCTTGCCTTTTAACCCTGTTGGAGAAAATTTCATATGTGCACAGGGATTTGATTCTTAGAAGGTCCCATTCACCTATTTTATCCTCTCCTGGTTATAAGTTTTTCAGAATGCTTAGAAGACTGTTAAAGTTGTGGATTAGTACTTCTAGGGTTCTTCCAAGCTTTTCTCTAATGAATTTTATAGTCCTTGGTTTTAGTCCTAGGTCCTTGATTCACTCTGAGTTGATTTTTGTGTATGGTGTGAGGTGTGGGTCTTGTTTGAGTTTTCTGCAGATAGTTTTCCAATTTTGCCAACACCATTTGTTTAAAAGGCTATTGCTTCCCCACCTAACTGATTTCTTCTCCTTGTCAAAAATCATGGGCTGATTTCTGGATTCTCAATTCTATTCCAGTGATCTATACGTCTGTCATTGTACCAGTACCATGCTGTCTTGACCACCACAGCAATGTAGTAGGATTTGAAATCACGGTGTGAGATGCCTCCTACCTTGTTTCTCTTTTTCAGGAGTTCTTTGCTTGTTTGGGGTCTCTTCCCATTCCAAATGAATTGGAGATTGCCTTTTCCATCCTGTTGAAGAATGGAATTGGTATTTGTATTGGGATTACATTGAATGTGTAGATTGCACTGAATGTGTAGATTGTAATTTTCACAATATTGAGTCTTCCTATACATGAGCAAGGGATATTCTTCCATTTCTCCAGGTCTCATTTTTTTCTTGTACTAATGTTTTGTAATTTTCTTTGAATAAGCCTTTTGTGTTTCTAGTTAGATTCACTCCCAAATATTTAATCTTGTGATTAGCTATTGTTATGGGTATTGTTTTTCTTAGTTCCAGTTCTATATTCTCTTTGTCACTGTAGAGAAATCCAATTCATTTTTGTATGTTGATCTTGTATCCTGTGACTTTGCTGAATTGGTCAACTATGTCCAGTAGTTTTCCTGCTGAATCTTTAGGGTTTTCTAAGTATACTATCATATCATCTGCATAGAGAGATAATTTTACCTTCCTCTTTGCCAATCTGGATACCGCATAAGAGTAAATTTCTATAAAACTTTTTCTGCTCAGAAAAAAATTGCAAAGCAAATGAGCACAAAAAGCCCAAGGTATAGGTCTGGAATATGGTAACCAAGATGAAATTAAGAGATAAAAGTGCATTTTTCCACTCAGAGTAATTCAGCTTCCAACAAGCCACAGTCTCTTGAACTAAAATATCCTGTACCCAGTTATAGTCTGCATTTCAGAAAAGAATATACATAGAGAAGAATTGTTACGAGAACCTTGTATAGAGTTGCTCTACAATTGTAATTGCATGTTATTGTTTTTGAGGGTTTTTTGTTACGTATGAGAATCTTCTAGAAACCTAGTGAAGTATATTCACAGAGGCCAAATCTTGTTAGTGCAAAAGGGCATAGACCTTTGTATTTCTACCATCAAAACTTAATAACCACTGGTAGACAGAGCTCTTGGTTCATTTTCCTTCAAGTTATGAGATGAAACAAGTTAAACAAGAGCTAGTCTAACACAGCCATAGCAGACACAAGCTACATCCCACCACTGCTATGAGTATGGCCACCATAGCTCTCTTCATCCTTACATAATTGTGGTTTACTTTTCTACATATCTCACAATAAACTCTTTCGGAAAAGAGAAAATATTGGTCTTGTTCAGTGCAATTATTTCCAGAATATAAGTCAGTGTAATAACGCATAATAATAGCAGAGTAAAGAGTTGTTGGATGCATTAGTCCACAGAAGTTTACTGCCATTGAAATTATGAACTGGAAAATTTGGAAATAGTATGAATTGGCTCTGTAAACCTAACTCTAAAGTATACATACAATTTAAGTATCAAAAAGGTTTAGTACGATATGCAGTTAGTCTAGGGGTTACTTCCTTTGATCCCCAAATAACTGACTGGATGGAAATACAGCAGTTAGTAATACTGAAAATTCTGAGCTCCCACTCACTCTTTCAGTGGGAGGTGTGGGAATGTGTTAATATCCTAAATTTTTTCTTAAATTCTCCCTGAAACATGAGGGGTGCTTGAATTAACAAATTAGTGACCTGATTGCATTGAGAAATACCAAGGTCTTTTCAAATATTTATTATATAGTCCTATTACTAATAGTGCTGCTACAGAATTTCTTCTATTGAATTACCAGTTCTTTAAACGTAAAAGAATTAACTATGAGTCAGAAAACAAACGACCTGTTATCAATGGAAGGAATAACAGTTGTTTTAGTACATCTTAAAATAATCCTGTGTAAATCACAAAATTCAAGCAACGTGATGCCATCTTCACTCTAAACACTATTTCTAGTGACCATCACAGTGAGTCCCAGCTTGGGCATCCCACTGGCACTGCCATCTTCTAAAGATGAGCCTGTTTTAGGGGGTGATTAAGGACAGGAGCTTAGAGGCAATGCAATCTGAGCTGGTTTCCAACTTGGAGAAGTCACTAAATGAAACAAAGTGTCAAGTTTTTCATCTCTTAAATAGAGGAAATAATTGTATCTCCTTTGATGAGGTATCAGATGATTAAAGCAGATTGTGCATGAGCAGTGTTAAACAGCACATCCTACATAAAATAAGTACTCAATAAATTTCACAACTGTTTATCTGCCTAAGTCGGGTAATGTCTAGGTCTCGGATAGAATGCCTATCTACCTCCTTGCCCACTGAAGCCATCCCATCATATCACAACCCTGTATAAGTCAGTGCTATCCTAACAGTCTGAAGGGAAAGTTTTCTTTAGAAAGCAACACTTGAATGAGGTCTTTAAAAGATAAACAATAGAGACTAAGAGAATCCAGATTTTTGTGCTAATCCATTGTCTAATGAGCTGTGGCGAAGAAGGGCTAACATCACATAGAATAGAGCATGATCTCCTAAATGACTTACCATTGAGTGGACCAGTGTTGCTCATCATCACTCATCTGTCAGACTGTTGTGTGATCAACAGACCTGGACCCTATCCTATCCTGTGCCATCTTCTCCACCTCTGATGCATTTGAGCCCATTGCTACACTCACCATATCAATCCATCTCCAGTGGGGTCTTCTTTTCTTCTGACCCTTCACACTTTTAAGTATGATGTCCGCTCCAGGGAATAGCCTCTCTTAACAACATGACCAAAGCATGAGAAACAAAGCTTTGCCATCCTTGTCTCCAAGGAACCCTATGACTGCATTTTCTCCAAGACATATATGTTTCTTCTTTTGGCAGTCCATGGGATATTCAGTACTCTTCTCCAACACCAAAGTCAAAAGTCCTGAAAAAAAAAAAAGACCATGCCTGAATCATGCACACTTAGTCTTCAGACTGACATCACTGTTCTTCAGTATTTTGGAGAGGCCCCTGACAGTGGGGTCACTGATGGTGGACAGGGTAAGCAGACCTTGAAGACTAGGAAAGACTTGGAATATCTGATGATCCAATTATTAATAATGAGAGAAAGAGGGGAAGATAACAAAAACCATATGAACTGCAACAGAGCAATGTCTGATGTAATCCCAGAAGATAAGCCCGAGGCAGGATAACACTTAGAATACAACTAGGAAGGGATGTCTCTTCAAATACAGTTGATCTAAGGACATGGATGGAGTAAAACTTCAAGACCTTCATTTGCTGATGTGACATTACCCAAAATGGTAAGAAACAGCTACAAAGATCTATTAATGATTAGTACAAGGAATATATGAAGCACAAATGGAGGTAAATGGAAAAATCATTTAAAAAGTGAATAGAATGGATGAAGATCAATGCCTTAAGCATTAATAAGATGAAATGGCCTTCTATTTGTCATTCTGAATATGATAATTATATGATCTACTATGCTCAAATCAAATCCACAGGAATCAAAATTTGACCTTGAGTCTGTCCTATCTGAATTTAAAAACAAACTTAGGAACAGGTTTGAGGCCATGAACCAGGTGAGCTGTGGTAGGATATCAAGAATACTATCCATGAAGAATACAAAAGGTTTTTTACAAAGACAGAAGAGGAAAAAACTAAAATAGATGTCAGAAAAAGATTCTGAATTTTGCACTAGAGCATTGAGAAGGCAAAGCAAAGGGATGAAATCATGAAGTTAAGGAGTAGAAGATTTTCAAGGGCAGTACGGGAAGACAATGCAAACTATTACAAAAAATGTGCAAAATCTCAAAATCAAAAGGGCTGTATCTGTTCTACATTTCTTAAGCTGAAGGAACTAAAGAACAAAATCAAGCCATGAGTGGCAATACTCAAGGACTGCTATGGGAAGTATACTGAATAATCCAGGAAGCATTCAAAAAGATGCAAGGAGTATACAGAGTCACTGTACCGAAAATAATTGGCTGACATAGAAGAATTTCAGAAACATATGATCAAGAGGCAATGGTGATGAAGGAGGAAATTCAGGCTGCTCTGAAGGACTTGGCAAAAAATAAAGCCCCAGAAAATGATGGAATACCAAGTGATATATTTCAACAAACGGATCCTGTCCTGGATGTGCTCACCAGGTTAGACTAAGAAACCTGGAGGACAACTACCTGGCCAACTGACCAGAAGAAAACAACATTTGTTCCCACTCCAAAGAAAGGTTACTCTACAGAGTGTGGAAATTATTGTAGAATATCACTCATCTCACACGCAAGCAAAACCCTGTTGAAGATACAGTACGTTGACAGAGAACTACCAGATATACAAGCTGGGTTTAGAAAAGACTGTGGCACTAGAGACATTATTGTCAATGTCAGATGGATCTTGGCAGAAAGCAAAGAGTACCAGATGGATATCTATCTGTGTTTCATTGATTATGCAAAGGCATTTGACTGTGTGGATCACAACAAATTGTAGTTTACCTTGAGGAGAATGGGAATCCCAGAACACTTGATTGTGCTTATGTAAAACCTATACTTGGACTAGGAAGCAGTCCTCATAATAAAGCAGGGAAACACTGCACGGTTCAAAATCAGGAAAGGACTGTATCAGAGATATGTCCTGTTTCCATACTTTTTCAATCTATATTCAGAACAGATCTTTTGGGAGGTTGGACTTTATGAGGAGGAATGTGGCACCAGGATTGGAGGAAGACTCATCAACAACCTATGTTATGCAGATGACACAACCTTGCTTGCTGAAAGTGAGGAAGAACTAAAGTGCTTGTTGCAGAAGGTCAAGGACTGTAGTCTTCAATGTGGATTAAAAGCTTACCCATCAAGAAGACAAAGATTCACATCACTGAGCAAATTGGCAGCACCATGATGGTTGGAGAAGAGATTGAGGTTAACAGTTATAGCTTGTTTGGATCCACAATCAACACTCTTGGCACCAGCAGTCAGGAAATCAAAAGATGAACTGCACTGGGAAAATCTGCTGTCAGGGACCTCTCTAGAGTACTGAAAAGCAATGATGTCAGTCTGAAAAATAAGATGTGCCTGATCCAAGCCATGATCTTCACAATTTCTTGCTATGCATCAGAGAACTGGACAATGACTAAGAATGACAGAAGAATTGATAATTTTGAGTTGTGGTGCTGGACAAGAGTCTTGAACAAACCATAGACCAACAAGAAAGCAAATAGGTCTGTCTTGTAGAGGGTGAAACCAAGTTTCTCCTTGGAGGCTAGGATCTTGAAGATCCATCTCACATACTTTGGGCACATGGCCAGGAGGGGCCAATCCTTGAAGAAGGACTTCATGCCCAGAAGGATGGAGGAACAGCACAGGAGAGAAAGGCCCTAGATGAGATGGATTCATACAGTGACTAGGGTAATGAGGGTAGTGTTAGAGAAACTAGTTGAGGACAGGGCAGGCTTCAGAGATGTTGTATACATAGGGTCACTATGACTTGCAGGCAACTCAGCATCATAGAATCCTTCAGTGTTGCAGCTCAAAGCTTAAAACTCATTCTTTAATTCTTTCTGCTTCATAAATGCTGAATATGTCCTCCCACCTTGGTTATCTAATCCAGGTCTTTGCATGTTTTATTACATTCAAAACTTTGCTTAATCTTGGCTGCCATATTTCCTTTGTGGATTATATTATGTCAAATGACCTTTCTATCTCCTGAGTTTATACCCCCTCTGGGTGTTTGATTATGGCTAAGAAGTTTCCATAACTTTGCCTCCTATTAGTTTGACCATAAGCACAGATATATTTTACAGCACATACTAATATAAATGTGTAACTATTACCTAGAAGCAGAAGATTTAAATGTTGAGTAGGGAAAATGTGAAATTATTCCCTACAGATCACTAAGAAAACATAAGTAAACCCAGGCTTATGTTGCTTATTGGGTAATCCAACACTATGTTGTGTGTCCATGTAAGGAAATAATAGAAAAGTCTGACACTCACATACTTTGGGCATGCTACCAGGAGGCAAGTCCCTGGAAAAGGATATCATGCTTGGAAAACTATGTCAGCAAAAAAGAGGGAGACCCTCAAGGGGCTGGACTGACACATTAGCTCTAACAATTGGCTTAGCAGGGATTGTGAGGATGGCACAGGTTAGAGTTTCCTTCTGTCATTAGGAGTGGCAGCCAATTCAATGGGACCTCACAACCATGTGTAGTACAAGAATGTTTCTCACAAATCATACACACAAAAATTTCCTGGACTTCCAAAAGAATACGTCTTAGAGAAAGTATGGCCAGAGTGCTACTTTGGAGACAAGGATGGCGAAAATGCAATACTTTGGGCATCTTGTTAGGAGGGGATAGTCCTTGGAAAGGGACATCATGCTTGGAAAGGTGGAAGGTCAGTTAAAGAGAGGAAGATGCTCAACTAGATTCATTGACACAGTAACTGAGGCAATGGTTTCAAGTGTGTCAGAGATAATGAGGACAGCACAGGATAGGACAGGGTTCAGATCTATTGTTCATAGGGTCCCTACTGGATTCGACAACTCCTGATAACAATATTGTAAACTAGTCAGGCAGCTTACATTTAATTTCTTGAGACATACAACTATTCCATTTGACAGATGAAGAAATCAAGGGTCAGAAGTTAGGTAACTTGGCCAAGGTCATAGAGCCATTAAAGCAGGGCTGGAGTTTGAACTAAGATAAGATTGACAACATACAAGGCTCTTTACTCTCCCTGGTGCTGGCAGTGATGCAGCAAAAGGACATTTTGCTTCAGGGTATCTTTGAAGCCTTTTTCCTGCCCACAGTGTTGGGATCACGTCACTTTACTTCACCATAGCCATATAGACAGAAGTTGCTGGGGAACCTGCTGTCCTTGGGCTGGGCTGACAGCCAGCTTTGAGCTGCACTGGGCGGGTTGCAGTGTTTCTATTAAATTAATGTGCTCCTACACGAGTGCATCATTCCAGTCACCTGAGAATAAGAAAAGCCTTATCAAGAACTTGCTATTCATTTTAAGCCACTTTAATCCCCTCTGGTTTGATGCAAATTCATTTCATTAATAATTAATAGGACCTGGCAATGCTTCTCTTCAGTCCCAGTTCTTGGTCAGCATTCCACTTTGCTGAACCTGAGAGAAAGCAGGGTCGAACCAAGGGAGAAATGAAAATCAGAGAGCCAGAATCTGGCATTAACCCACCCACCCTGACTCTCTATGGAAAAGGCAAGTTAACTACTGGAGCAACAGATACTGGCATTATCTGTGAGGAATTTTGGGTGATCCTTGTAGTTCGTCCTCTTAATATCACATCTTTAATGAGCTCTTCCAACCTTTGATAGTGTGGCTTTAAACCTTCCTTTGGGTAGATACTATAGATCAATGGTTCTCAGCCTTGGCCTGGAATCAGAAGCACCTCCAGGGCTTAGAAAAACGTACATGAAATCTACTAAAGCTGAATATGCACAAACCTTACTATGATCCAGCAGTTCCACTCTGAGGCACATGCCCAGCAGAGATACACACAGATGCACACAAGCAGATTTATCAGAATGTCCACTGTTGTGTTTCACAACCCCAGAGTAGAAGCCACTCAAGCACTCATCAATGGGGGGAAAACGCAGCAAGTGAATGAATGACCTTCAATTATGGACATCAATCAACCAGGGGAAATAAGACAGATAGAAGGCTGAAGATAAAATCCAGACACAAAGGAGTACATGCAGTAGGATACCATCTAAATGAAGAGCAAAACCTGGCAAAATTTATCTACAATGAGAGAAGACAGGTGAGTGATCAATCAGAGTTGGGACTTAGCAGCTGGTCTCAGGATTTGAGTTGACGGTTTTCTGTTTCTTGATCTTGGATGCATTCACCCATCAAAGTCTGAGCTGTACACTTATCATGAGTATGAATTATTCTGTGTGTATTCTTCTCCGATAAAACACTTCAGAACATATAAATCTACTGCCCCTAGCCTAACAGCCTTTCCACAACATTTACACACACCCACTCATTCTTCTCCTAGGGAGTCTAATAATTCTTGGGCCTCAGGGACCCTTTCTTAAGCTTCTCACATTGTTTGATGCTATCATTGTTGTCTCAATAATCCTAGATTTTTGTGGTTGTTGTTGTTAGCCTTCCAGCAATTGTAGTAAACATTAGTGGAGAAAACAATCACCTTCCATTACCACCTGTGTGATATTAAAATACAGGAACTGGAAAAATAAATGTATTGAGAAAACTGATATAAACAGAATATTGTACAGTATGTTTTAACTTTTCTAAAAAAGAGTTGAAGAAGAATTTGAAGTTTTGTTACATGAGTTTTCAGAATAAAAACTAGAACACAATAGGTAACACTTTGGTCAGGAGCAATGTGATGCAGTGTTTAAAACTTGACTACTAATGGGAAAGCTAGCAGTTCAAACACACAGCCGCTCCACAGGAGAAAGAGGTCTTCTTCTGTAAAGATTACAGTGGTGGAAACCCAATGGGGCAGTTCTACTCTATCCAAAGGGATTCTATAAATGAGAATAGATTTCAAGTCAATAGGCACACTTATGTCAGGCATTGCTGTAAGTCTGTCATTTGCGTCAAGTATTTTTGTTGTTAGGGAGCTCTGGTGGCCTAGAGGCTCAAGAGTTGTGCTGATAACTCAACTGCAAGTGGTTCAAATCTGCTCTGCTATAGAAAGCTGGATAATCTCCCGTGGGATTTACAGGTACTGAAAACCTGCTGGAGGGTCCAGCTTTGTATCTGATCTGACAGAACTGAGGAGGTGTAGTAATGGAAGTACTTCCATTTTACAGATCAGGAAATGGAAGCAGAGACATTAGATAACTTGCACAACTCCAGAACAATTGGCTTTAAAATCTGTACACTTAACCACTTCCTTGTTGTTATGTGCCAGCAAGTCACTTGCAACTCATAGCAACCCTCTGAAGTCTGCCCTGACCTGAGACAGGCTGACGGACTCCGACACACCAACCCACATTGCCCCAGTTACTGTATCAATCCATCTTATCGGGGGTCTTCTTCTCCTGCCCTGTCCCTCCACCCTTCCAAGCATGATGTCCTCCAAGAACAGTCTCCCCTGGCCACATGGCCAAAGTACGTAAAACGGAATTTCAAAGTAGTAGCCTCCAAGGAGAAAATTGGTTTCACACTCTCCTATACAGACCTATTTGTTTTCTTGGTGGTCCATGATATGTTCAAGACTCTACTTGAGCACCACATATTCCTGTATTCTCTATGTTTGTTAGCACATTTTTCTTACTTTAAATTCAATATATTCAATATATTCACAGTGGTTTGAAAGCCATGTCCACTTGGCATCTCTACTGAAAACTACATAAGACAACTGAAACCTAAAACCTCAAGTTATATCAAGTCTTTAAGTGTTGGAAGAAATGGGCCAGATCTGAAAAAAAAGAAAAAGGCAGGGTGGGAGTAGGGATGAGGGAAAGCCCTTAGCTTGGGGACATTTCTGTAAGTGTAGCTACTCATTCATTCAGGAAATACCGACTGAATGTCTCCGCTTTGGCAGGCCTCTGCTAGTTCACTGGATCTGACAGTGGGTACAATCAAGGAAAAGAGACCACTCCATCCAGGGCCCCCACACAGGCAATCAGAGGAGTTCATGTCCATTCCACCATCAAAGCCTAAGAAGGGGAACTATACTTAGCAGGGATATCAGAGACATTTTCCTGAAAAAGTGATGGTAGGGAACTGTGGTGGCTTAGTGGCAAGAAGCTGCTCTGCAATCCCAAAGGTGTACAATTCGAATCCATCAGATGCTCCACTGGAGAAGGAGGGGCAAGCGCCTCCTGTGCTAGTCAGACCTGACTTGACAGTATACAACAAGGAAACATTTCTAAAAAAAAAAAATATTTATGCTGAGTGAACTATCTCAGTCACAAAAGGACAAATATTGCATAGGGCCACTACTGTAAAACAGGGCTGATATTGGGGTTGAGGGAAGACAGAGGAGAAGGGGAGGAATGATGTATATTGCATCGCAACAGATGACGGAGAGAACTGTATAAAAGGGATATATGATTAAGTATTATTGTCATGACAGGAGTCCAGAGTGAAGGCTGCACAGTGCAGTGGACTTGGGGGGGGGGGGTGTATAGCAATGAAAGAGTTTTTCCTTTTACTCATTAAGGAGAAAAGTTAATTGGGGGGAGGAGGAGGATGGGCAGGGAGAAAAGTGCAACAATGAATGACCGGAAACCCTAAGTCTCTGTAAACTTTCATTAAATTCAATAAAAAAAATTTAAACTTTTTTTTTAAAAAAATGGGATGATGATGAATATAATGATGATGATGTGAAAATTGAAGGTTGAGGTGAGGCATAAAAAAGAGCTTAGTGTGTGTGCAAATAACTATAAAGTAAATGGCAATGAAGCAGTACTATAATAGGCATACATAAAAGGCACAATAGGACTGCAGTATCTTTTCCCTTTTTCATTATGTAATCACCTGAAATTATCCAATTTCAGGCAGGAGCTCCCAAGCCCTCATATTAGACTTTGAGTTGGTCTCAAAAGCCTGCCACACAAAAAGACAGAAAGCCTGTGGGACGGGAATCGGAAACAGTACTTTGAAGTCCGCATATATTGAAGTATTCAAGCTATCAAAGTGAGAAGGAAAATAATGGTGTTTACCTTTGTTCGGGAGGAAACCAGCAGCAAATAAAAGACGCTAAGATGCTAAAACCACCAATCACAGAAGCTATTCCTGTAACACTTTAGGGAAAAAGCTTCTCTGCTCCCTTTCAACAGCATTGCTGGGGTTAATGCTACCAGAGAGACAAAGGCATCTTCAGGACTATGCTGTATGTAAAGGCTGGGATCAAGTGCAAGTTATGAAGCTGCTCCAGAGAGTCAGAATCAACTCAGGTGCAAGGCAAACTCCTTCATGCCTCCTTCTTGCTGTTTTTATGTGCCGTCCAGTCAGGACCAACTCATAGCTGATCTTCCGGTGGGTTTTCAGAGGCAGTTAATTGCACAGGAGGAGACTGCCCACCTTTCTCTCACAGAGCAGCTGGTGGATTCAAGCCACATGCCTTTGGGTTGGCAGCTTCGTAGTATGATCACTTTACAAATTATTCTCCAGCTTCCATAACCCACCAATGTGATCTTTTTGAAGGTATAACTTGGTCGAGAGCTACATCCCAGAAGACTTCAATGGTATCCATTGCTCACAACAGAAAAACAGAATTCCTGACAGTGCTCTACTGATGTTGCCTGGCCAGCTTTCTCCTCACCATCTCCTCAATTTGACCTTGTAGCTCACTCTTATTTTTTCAGTTTGCTCCTTCAACACTATCCTCCTTTTGGTCTCTCATACCTATCATGTGCCCATTTACCTCAGGGGCTTTGTACATTCCGCTCCTCTTTCCTAGAATGCTCTCCCCACCCTGTCCTTCAGTGATTTGAATCAGGGTGTTGGTGGAATGTTACTGAATATTGCAGGGACTGCCAAGAGAACAAAGAGTTCTATCTTGGGAGAAGTGCACCTGGAGTGCTTCTTAAAGGCAAGGATGGAAAAACTCTGTTTCACACACTCTAGGAATGTTGTAAGCAGGGGACAGATTATAGAAAAAGACCACACTGGGAAAGGCAGAGGGTCAAAGAGAGAGAGGAAGACCCTCAATAAGATGGACTGACACGGTGACTGCAACAATGAGTTTGAGCATGCCAAAGACGGTGAGGATGGTCAGGACAGGGCAAGGTTCAGATCTGCTGTTCTTGGGTCACTACGAGTTGTAGCCAATAGCACCTAACATTCTTTAGCTTGTGACACCAATCTAAGACATGCCATCCTCGGTCTTTCTGACGGCATCACCTCTCTGTGTTACAACTTTCATTGCCCCTCGGTATCTTTCTTCCACAGCACCTCCCATGAGGGTCATTTTATATCAGTTGTCTTAATTGATTACTATCTCTCAGCAAGAATAATATCTGCTTTTAACAACTTTCTTGACTTACTCTAGAGGCTTCACAAATGTCCGTGGTATAAAAAAATGAAGTTTCACAGGGCTCTCCAACTCCTACATAACTCTGGTAGGTGGTAGTTGTTGTTATGTGCCCTTGAGTTGACTACAACTCAGAGACACTATGAACAATGGCTCTGAATCTTGCTGTCTCTCTTACATACTTGACCCCATTGCCATAGTCACTGTGTCAATCTACTTCATCTAGGGTTTTCCTCTTCTGTGCTGACCCCTCTACCCTTCCAAGCATGATGTCAGGTAAGTCTCATAATGAATATATATAAAGAAATATTTTTAAATAGCATATTAGACCCCTGTAAGTGATTAGAGGAAGGCAAACACAAAAGTTGAAAACAAATTGCTACTTGAGCGTGTCAAATTATCTAGGTTACCCAGGAGCAAAGGACAATCCAGAGTCCTGGAGTAGGATGAGAAGAAAGAAAACAAAACAAAACAACAACAACCATTTAGCAATTTTAACCTAATGTTAATCAGACAATATTCTGTCACAACTGGGTATTTCTTCCATTTAATTCCAGTATGTTTGAGGATTTTTTTTTTACTCTGACAGGAGAAAACAGACAGTTCCTGCTCTATAAAGGACAAAGAAAAGTAAAGAAAGCAATGGGATGATTCAGGAAGATTTCTCTCTGCTAATAATTTACATTTCAGACTAGTGTTTGTTTTCCTCTTTTATAAAATTAAACATAATTATCTGTGCTCCCTGCCTGTCCCATTGGGAGTTTGGAGGAATTAATGAGATGATGTTTGTGGAGTCTTGGGCCCTTTGGAAGACTATTATTAGAAGCAAAAATGTAAAGCGTTGCTTCTGGTAAACTGTGGGTTGGCTTCCTGACAAGCCAGGCTGACAGTCACCAGAAAACAAATAACAAAGGAAAACATTGAGGGTAAAATTGCTATTTGGTCATGAAATCAGCCTCTCTTCCTGGACTTCCCAATGCACTGTTTAATCTTGTAGCCACCAGCCTCTCGTGCAATTTAAATAAACTGGAATTTTATTTAAAATCTGATTCCTCAGGTACACTAGCTACAGGGCTCCCATATTAGATAATGCAGAAACAGGACTTCTCAATCACCACAGGAAAAAAATCTATTAAACAGTGCTGTTATCTGACATTTTCAAACCAACATGTGGAGTTGGGATTTGAAACTTAATTGGCTAAACACAGAGATGAGGATAAATTATTCTTAACAGGAAAAAAAATGCTTTCCCTTCAAAATCATGTTTTCCTTTTATGTATATTTTAGCCTTGTCAGAAGAACACACACAGAATGGGTTAAATATTTCTCATTCTCCTTGTCTCCTATTTTATAGGATCCTATCTATATACAAGCTCCAAAGGCTGGCTGGGCAGAGTGTCAAACTAGCCAAGTGACCATGACACAGAGGTTCCTATCTAAAAAATGTGCTATCTTGACGTCCATAAAACAAGAGATTAATCTATCCTATCATATACATATATAATTATATATACATTAATATATTCTCCTAAGGAGTAAATCCCCTCTTATGAGAAATGTTGCTGCAGCTCACTTTCCCCTTTATACTATTTTCATCCCATCTGATTGGTGGGAACAGAAATGAGCCCAGTGCATCTAACTTTGTGTGGGTGTCTCCCTGGTTTGGTTACCAAAGAAACCATTATGTTCCATACTATTCAAATAATGGGCCAGGAGCTGATTGTGGAACAGACCACCAACTACTCACATGCAAATTCAAGCTAAAGCTGAGGAAAATTAAACCAAATC
>NW_006399790.1:547107-561919 GCF_000299155.1 Elephantulus edwardii
GACGGCACATAACAACAACAACAACAAACAGTGCTCTGAATCCTTTCTTCTTTGCTAACCTGACTGCACTGCAGATTTAGAGTCACCACCATCTGTTGACCAGCTGAAGAGGCAGGTTTCTGGGAACACCAGGGGCCTCCAACCCCATATGAAGCCTCTGGCTCAAAGTCCCAACCTAACAAGTCAATGCTTCTGAGGCCACAATTTCCCCAACCAATCCCAGCATGTTGTCTCCATGCACCACCACACTGCTTAACTACAAAAGTAAGAGGTACTTGCAGACATCCTGTGAGGCTGTCAGGCCTCCTGCCTCCTGTGTTATAAGGTCCATTGCTTCTTGGAGTTGCAACCCAACCCTGAAGTTTTAGGGGGCAGTGGTGGTAATCTGGCCAGAATGAATACTCAGTGAGCAAGGTAAGGACAGATAAGCATGGGTATTAACCTAGAACTAATAGAGCTGCCATATTCGGCAAACAAAACAAGAGAATTTCCCAGTAACTTTGAATTCTTTTTATAAATAGAAGACATTATTTTAGTAGAGAGGTGGCTCACTCCCTATTTACTACTCTGTAGGGAATAGTTTCACCCTATAAAGACCCCATATCAGACAGGTCACCACAGATCAGCAAGTAAGCACAAATCAACCTGTGTTTACTAGCTACTCAGGGTTTGTAACTTTGAAAAGCAGCTTCAATTCTGCAGGAAGGTTTTCTGGGGTTGAGAGAAGACAGATGCTAGGTCAACCTAGAAATAGAATATTTGAAGTGGGGGGGGGGGAAAACAACCCATGTGAACCTGTCCACTGCATGTTAGTAAGCAAAGCAAAAAGAAGTCCATGCTTAGCACGCTGACTGGGCGCGCCATCCTGCCAGGGCTAGTCAATTTGGAAAGAGGCTTTGATTGTGTGTGAAGGTGCTTTGGGGTTAAGGAGGAGACAGATGTCAGCCACACTTAAAGGCAAGATGTTTGTCTGTGGGAGCAAAGGACAAAGTGTAACTGTTCTCTACAGGTTATAAGTAATCACAAGTAAACCTGTGGTTATTTTGCTTACTGGCTAATGTGGCACAGGAGGAGCACCTGCCTGTTGGTCCCAGGCCCTGGGGTCAGTCACATCACCCTCCCATGGTTGCCCCCTGCAGATCTCTCAAACAAGGACTTCAAAAGCTGAGACTGCCTCTTTGTCTGACTGGAAGGGTGGGCTGTGTTGTCCAGAACAACCTCCTACTCCAAAGCAGAACTCAGGAGCCTATGACAAACTGAAGCTCCAAGGAGACATTTTTTCTGTTAAAGGATCTGTCAGCCCTTGTTGGCTTTTGTCCATCTCTGCCCGCTTATTAGCTGTACGAATGCAGAAAACAACATCTGACAGACTCCTGTGAGTCTAAGGCAACCAGGAATTACAGAAGGAGGTCTTCGTGTGAACCTCCAGGCACTTGCAACAAATGATTCTCTCCAAACAAAGCCACTCTGTTAAACAGTGAAGCTATTCTTCCAGAGGCCTTACACAGGAAGCTGAAGGGCTTCCAAATTTCTCTCTTCTTGGCATCTAAGTATAAACGTGGTGAAATTTTGCAATCTGTTCATCTACTGTTAACTGACTGTATATTTGGGAAAGCAATGATTCTTCAGGCTAGTAGTTGCTTCCACAAAGACAAATCCACCACCTTCTTTATTAAAACAGTACTGTAAGCCACAGGACTTTGAACTTTTTACTCAAGAGCCTGCTCAATACAAACTACTTTTCTGCACACTTTAAAATGCATATACCTTTTCTATAAATTGCATGCACGTGATAGTACGCAAATAAAGCGGCACATTTAAAGAGTCCTGATAGCATACTGCTTTGCACGTTGGGCTACTAACTCAAAGACTGGTGGTTCAAGTCCAAAAGTGGCTCCTCAGGAGAAAGAAGGGGAGGTGAGTCAGAAGTAACTCCACTACGGTGGGATTTTCACTTCACTGGAAAACATGTTCCCAGATTTGAAATCTTAAATGCAATAAAGATGATCAAGCATCATTTAAGAGTTACATTTCATTTATTAAAGGTACAAAAGTCCTATTTTTTTTTCTCACTGGAAAAATCAGAACATTAAATATGCTGTGATTTTCATGTTGGTTTAGTTCACAGGTCTTACATTAAGGTCTGATTTATTTCAATGCATGGGTTTATAAGTGCTAATAGCTAAACACACACAAGCGATACCCACAGAGAGGAACAGATGCAAATGTAAGAAGTAAAGATTCTTTTTAAACATGAAAATATCTACTGTAAAAAAGATATTATCTGTATAATTAATAGATTCAATAATTACATCTGTCATACAGATAACCCCTGTGAACATCTTAGACAGGTAGAGGTAAACTTCATGGGAACACTCTTAATCCCTTTTTGAAAAAAATTACAATATATGGTAGTTGGCAGGTAAGTGTGGGTATTAATCTAGAACTAATAAAGCTGCCATGTTCTGCAAACAAAATGAGATAATTTCTTGGTAAATTTGAATGTTTTTATAAATAGAAAAAAACTTTTTTAGTAGGGAAATGGTCCACTCCAAAGCATTCCAGCAGTTTTTCTGATCTGGAACAAGATTGAAAAATGGCCTATGGCCGCAGGACATTCTCATGGACAAGGTCATCTATCCAATTATAACAGCAACCACTTGCTGAGTGTGCACCGTGTGCCCAGCACTGTGCTTGAGGCTATGTCATCATTATCTTGTTTTACTTGTACAAAGCCATTAGAGGCTTTTAGGAAGAGTTTCTTTTCAGCCACTAAACTTTGGAATAGTTTGTTAAGCAGCAAAATATAACAGAAAGAGGTCAATTCAAGTGTTTGGGGTTTGTTTTGTTTTGATTCATTTCTCCAAAGTGAGGAGGAGCAGGCAGCTCTTAAACCATCTTTTTTTACAGTTGCAAAAACAAGTCTTTGAAGGAATGGGAGTGAGGCTGGCAAAATGCAGGCTAATGGATTTCCCCTGAGTGCTTGTGAAAACTGCAGAGCCATAATCGAGCCTTCTTTCCTGACTATCATTGCCTCATTAACAAGGGCAGGCATTTCTGAAATGACCTCAAAGCCTAAGGCTATGAAATCCCTGAAATGCATGGAGCCCAAACCCAGAAACATGCCTTCCTTTCCCTGAAGTCAGGGATGGAGTACCCTGCCCAGGCTCATCTGTGATAGTCCTTTGTGATAGTATCTTTCTTTCTCCTGGTGAAATTCATGCCAATCAAAGGTGAAGTGACAGAGAGGGTAAGTCCGGGCCCCTCAAATGCACAAGGTCAGCTAACGCAGGGGGATGGGAGCAGCTGGCATGAATAGCAACATTCTTACAAGACTTTCCATTCGCCTCAGCCCAAGGTCTCGACACCAGTCCACCGCCAGCTCCCTTCAGACAGGGAACTGCCGCCGCCGTTTTTATCCCCTTCATCATTTCACCTCTGCAGAGGCAATCCACGGAAGTCATCATTAGCGCATGGTGCAGGAAGATGGTGAACATTTCCCGACAAGATCACGTCGCATGAAAGGCTGTAGTTTGACAAGAGACTGGGGACTATCAAGAACTGTGTCCTCTCTCCTCCTTGCCAATTAGTCCTTTCTCTTTTTTCCCCCCAAAGTGCTGTTACTCCGCTAAGAAATAGAGCCAAAGGGAATGGAAGGCAACTTTCAACAGTGTGTCATGTGTGCGCTCCAAATGTGAAGAGTTCTGGGAGGGGTGGGGGCGTCAGGAAAATCAAAGGCAACGGCAGTGAACAAAAGCAAACATCCACATGGAGGTTACTTTGGAATTGTAAGGGTGGGGGAAGAGGCAGGCAATAAATAAAAGACATAAATCAAACGGTGGTATTAGATAGCGCTAAGTGGCATGGAGAAAAATGAAGCAGGAAATGGGGAAAAGAAATACAGGTTGGAGATGGAAGCCATTTTTCACAGAGCAGTTCTCACAAATCAGGAGATGATGTCTTAAAAGTTCAGCTAGGGAGAAGTGCATCAACT
The DNA here is from genome assembly GCF_000299155.1 of Elephantulus edwardii. Taxonomy (NCBI): domain Eukaryota; kingdom Metazoa; phylum Chordata; class Mammalia; order Macroscelidea; family Macroscelididae; genus Elephantulus; species Elephantulus edwardii. The sequence goes on from NW_006399790.1 coordinate 551,102, forward strand.
AAGAGTTTTATTTGGTGCCTAATAAGGACAATTTGAAGGAGCTCTGGTGATCTAGTAGGTAAGGAGCTGCACTGCCAACCCTTAAAAGCACATGGTATGAATCCACCAGCTGCTCCAAGGCAATCTTTTTCCATGTGATTTACTGACTCTGAAAACCCACCAGAGGGTCCACTGTGAGTCAGTTCTAACTGCACATCACAACAAAAGAAAACATGAAGGAGCCTGGTGGTGCAGTGGTTAAGCACTTGACTACTAATCAAAATGTTCAAACTCACCAGTAACTCTCAGACAGAAAAATGTGGACACTTGTTCCTGTAAAGATTACAGCCTTCAAGACCCTATGGGGCAGTTCCAACATGTCCTATAAAATGAGTGTAAGTCAGAAGCCACTCAATGGCAAAGGCTTTGATGTTGGTTTACAATGAAGCGTTTAAGTAAGTTTCTTTTTCTTTTGCATAAAGGTCATGTGAGAAGAGGTAGTCGAGATGTGAGACACTACCAGCCCCATGCGAGACTTGAGACCTTTTAGTCATTTTGTTCGATGCTCTGAAGTTCACAGTCAGCTTCTGGCCAGAAGAGTTGTTTATGTCCAGCCACCATGCCAGGGTTCCACGCTGAACACTTGCTCCTAAGGACTCTTCAATAGTCCGGCACAAGTTTTACCCACATTTCACGGGGCAACTCAAAATTAATAGTAAGTTGGAAATGTATTTGAGCATAATATGGCTTTTCATAGTGTGAGAGTGTGTGTGTGTGTGTGTGTTTGGTTTACCGTTTTCTCTCTTCTGCTAAGGAAGAAAGCTTCCCTATGTTCTAGTGCTGTTTTCAGAGGCCCCTCTAGAATCCATTTTGCCTTTCCCCGCCTTCTCTATTTTTGCAATGATCTTTTGCTTTCTTCATGAATGACATCCATGATGTCAACGCACAACTCATTTAGTCATTAGGCTTCAATGCATCAAAACTATTCTTGAGGTGGTTTTTAAATTCATTTGGGATACACTCATTGTCATGTTTTGGTTCTCCTGAATTTGGTTTCATTTTCTTTAGCTTCAATTTGAAATTGCACAACAATAGTTCATCAGGTAAAGTCCAAGTGTATAGTCACTGGTTATGATTTTAAAGAAAAATTTGCAAATAAAAATTTGCATTGACTGTGTAAAATCCTATTATTTGACCTCCAGTCTTATTTCTGTCACCAAGTCCATATTTTCCAACCATCAGTACTTGGTTTTCAACTTTGGCATTCCACCCAGCAATTATTATTAATGAATCTTGATTGCATGCTTACTCAACTTCAGATTGTGAAATTGTATACAAGTCCTCAATTTCTTCATCCTTGGCTTTGGTGGATGGTACATATATTTGAATAATAGTTGTATTAACAGGTCTTCATTATGTGCATATAAATAGTATTCTATTACTAACAGCATTATATTTCAGGATAGAACTTAAAATGTGTGTGTATGTATATATGTTATGTGTGTGTATACATACATATGATTTGACAGCACATAACAACAACAACACACACACACACACACACACACACACACACTATGAATAGTACACTATTGCTCTTCAATTTGTTATTCCTAGAATAAGAGATATTATCATTGGCTGACTCAAAATGTCCAATACCAGTTCATCTCACCTCACTAAGACCTAGGATGACAATCTTTATATGTTCCATTTCCTCTTGGAAAACTTAAAATTTTCCTAGATTCATCCTTCACACATTCCACATTACAATTATCAAGTATGTCTGCAGCTGTTTCATCATATTTTAAGAGTGCTTTACAATCTGAAGGGGTCATTTTTCACCATTATATCTATTAATATTCCTTTATTATTCATATGGTATTTGAAGGTTGGTTATTTCAGAAGAACATGGTCAGTCCTACTTTTTACTCTAACTTAGGCTGGAAAAGTCCACTGAAACCTGCCCAACATGGGTAATTATGCTGACATCTGAAATACAAGTAGCACAGCTTCCAACATAACAGCAACACACGAGTGACTCCAGTACAGCAAACTGGCAGACAAGTACTGTACTCTTTTTTTAAAAGTGCTGTACTCTTAAGAGCAAACAATAAAACAAGTAAGCATACAAATATATACCAAACATGCATAGTATGGGAAGTTAAGAAAGACGAACAGAAGAGTTCAAAAACAGCAGCTTGAGAAGACAAAGTATTGTAACAAAATGTGCAATGAGATACAATTAGAAATCAAAAAAGGAAGAACTCACTTAGCATTTCTCATCCTGAAAGAACTAAATGGCAAATTCAAGCCTTGAGTAGCGATAATGAAGGAACTCTGGGCAAAAAATTGAATACCATAAAGAATTGCTAAGCCATTTCCCAAGGTAGCATATGATCAAGAACCAGTGGTACTTAAGAAAGAGGTTTCAGCTGTACTGCAGGCATTGGCAAAAAATAAAACCGATGGGATTAATGGAATACCAATTGATAGGTATCAACAAGCACACACAACCTTAGAGTGCTCACTAGCCTATGCCAAGAAGTTTGGAAGACAGTGTGACAAAGTCAACTGTCTAGAACAATTCCAAATTCACTCTCATAACAAAAACAAGGTGATCCCATTACAAAAAAAAAACAAAAGGTGTAAAAATTGTCAAACAGTATCACTAATATCACATGCAAATAAATCTTGCAAAAGATTTTAAAAAATCAAACAGCTGGACCAATATATAAACAAAGAACTTCTAGAAATTCAAGTTGAATTCAGAGATATCATTGCCCATGTCAGATGGATCTATGCTAGAAAGAGAATTCCAGAAATATGCTTACTTATGTTATATTGACTATTCAAGGATATATGACTGTATGGATCATAACAAATTATGGATAATAATGAGAAGAATGGGAATCCCAGAGCACTTAATTATGCTAATGTGAAACCTATATATAGAGCAAGAAACAGATGTCTGAATAGAACAAATAACACTACATGGTTTAAAATTAAAAAAGGTATGTGTCACTGTTGTCGTCTTTCTTCATACCTATACCATCTGTAAGCTGAACAAATAATTTTACAAGATGGACTATATACAGAACAATGTGGAATCAGAATTGGAGGAAAAATCATCAACAAGCTGCATTTTGCAAATGAATGACACAATATTGCTTGCAGAAAATGAAGACTTGAAGCACTTGTGTAGAAAATCAAAAACTTTCATTTGGATTACACCCTGAAGACAAAAAGATCAAGAAAACGAAACACCAGTGGAACAATAGTCAACATCACACTAGATTGAAGTTGTCAGCAATTTTATTTTACTTGGATGCACAATCAACAGCCATGGTAGCAGCAGTCAAGAAATCAAAAGATGTGTTGCATTGGGATAATCTGTGAAGAAACTCTCCAAAATGCTAAAGAACAAGGGATGTCAATTTAAAGACTAAGATAGGCCTGACTCAAGCATGGTATTTTCAATTGCTTCATATGCAGGTACCTGAAAGTTGAACAATGAAAGGGATGACTGAAGAATCAATGCCTTTGAGTTAGAGTTTTGGTAAAAACTAATCACAATGGGAGCTCTCGTGTCCTAGTGACAAGAAGCTGCACTGCAATTCTGAAAGCACGTGGTTCTAATCCACCAGATGCTCCACTGGAGAAGGAGGGGCACTCTCCTCCTGTGCCAGTCAGATTTTATTTGACTGTACACAATAACAACAACAACAACAACAACAAAACCCAACCAACAACAAACTAATAACAATCAGGAAAGGACTGTGTGAGGGATGTGTTCTGTCTCCATACCTTTTCAATTTATGTGCAGAATGGATCATTCAGGAGGCTGGGTTTTATGAAGAGGAATGTGGCTTCAGGCTTGAAAGAGGACTTATCAACAACCTATGTTACGCAGATGACACAACCTTGCTAGTTAAAACTGAGGAAAAACTGAAGTGCTTGCTGCAGAAGGCCAAGGACTATAGTCTTCAACTTTGATTGAAGCTCAACATCAAGAAGACAAAGGTTCTCACCATTGGGCAAGGAGAAGAGATTGAGATTGTTAACAATCTCAGCTTGCTCAGCTCCACAATCAATACGCTTGGCACCAATAGCCAGGAAATCAAAAGACGAATTGTACTGGGGAAGATCTGCTGTCAGGGACCTCTCCAGAGTACAGAGAAGCAACAATGCCAATCTAGAGACTAAGGTGCACCTGATTCAAGCCACGGTCTTCACAATTACTTGTTATGCTTCAGAGAGCTGGACAATGACTAAGGATGATAGACGAAGAATTGATGCCTTTAGGTTGTGGTACTAGAGAAGAGTCTTGAACATACCATACACCACCAAGAAAACAAATAGGTCAGTCTTGGAGACGGTGAAGTCAGGCTTCTCCCTGTAGGCTAGGATTTTGAAACTCTGTCTCACATACTTTGGGTATGTGCTCAGGAAGGAATAGTCCTTGGAGAAGGACATCATGATTGGAAGAATGGAGGGGCAGTGCAGGAGTGGAAGAGCCCAGATGAGATGGACTGATACAGTAACTGGAGTAATGGGGGTAGGCATGTCAGAGTCAGTGAGACTGGCTCAGAATAGGGCAGGTTTCAGTGCTGTTGCACACAGGGTTGCTATGAGCCACAGGCAACACAATGGCACATCACAACAACAACAACATCCCATTGTCTGCTAAACTGTGCTACAACTCATAATGACCCTATGAATCACAAATCTGAACTTTACCCTATTCATTGCCATCTTCACGATCTGCAACCTGTTCACACCTATTGTTATAGTAACTGAGGCAACTCATATTATTAAGGGTCATCCTCTCTTTCTCTGACCCTCCACCTTTTTCAACATTACGTTATTCTCCAAGGAGTGGCCCCTGCTGACATGTCCAAAGTATAGGAGATGAAGTTTCCCCAACCTTGCCTCTAAGGAGCACTCTGGCTGCAATTTGTCCAACTTTTAGATCCATAAGAAACAACTGAAAAGATGATGGTTTGGATCAGGTGCTTCTTTGTTTTTAAACTTAGATCCTTACTCTTTAACATTTTAAAGAGGTCCTTTAAAGAAAGATCAAAGACTACAGCCGTCATTATAGATTACAACTCAACATCAAGAAAACAGAATTCCTCACCACTGGACCAAAAGGCAACATTATAACAGATGGAAAACCCCTGGAATTGACAATTACATTTTATTTGAATCCACACTCACACCCACAGTAGCAACAGCAGCAGATAGGTTGAACATGCATGGTGAAAGACTACCACTCTGTCACACACTCTTCCAGATTTTAAGCCATGAAATATCACCATCTTCTGTATGAATGACTACTTCTAGGTCCAAGAGTACAAATTAATTGTTCAGGAATACCCACTCTTCCGAATGTTATTCATAATTTTTGTTATGATCCATCCAGGTGCACCACAATGACTGGAACATGGAAATCATAATGTATGAAGAATGGAAATCCATTAATATTTTCTGATTTAGTGGCCTCTGGTGAGTTTTCAGCATACATAGAATAAGATCCAAATACTTTGCCCTGGCCCAGAGCATGCCACATGGCCCCCTACTCCTCTCACTGACTCTCTATACCATGCTTTCCCTTAATTCACTCTTTCTAGCTATACACTTTTTATAACTTTAATATATCGAGGTCATTCCTGCCTTTGGACTTTCATCTGTAATTATTATCCCCACATCTTTCCCTAGCATTTAGATTTCTCCTAAAAGGTGCTTCCTCCTCAAAAAGACCATCCTTAATTTATCCAGTCTAATGTAGTCCAAGAATTTTCTTTGACTGGTATGAAGATCAAACCTGCAATCTTGGCACTATTAGCACCATGCTCTAACCAAATGAGCTAAACAACTTCATCATATTAGACACACAATCAACACATTTGGTACCAGCAGTGAGGAGATGTATTGCTCTGGGAAAGTCTGCAGTCATGAATATCTCCAAATTATTGAGAAGCAGTGATGTTAGTTTATGAAAGAAGAAGGTATGCCTGATTCAGGTCAGGGGATTTTTTCCAATCACTTGCTATGCATCTGAGAGGTGGACAATGACAGAGGGAAAATTGATGCCTTTGAACTGTGATGTTGGAGTACTCAATATCCCATGGACTGCCAAAACAACACATATATCTTGGAAAAGGTACAAGCAGAGTGCTCTGTAGAAACAAAGATAATAAAACTTCACCTCACATATTGTGAGCATACTGCTAGGAGAGGCTATTCCTTGGAGAGGGACATCACACCTGGAAAGGTGGAGGAAGAGTGAAAGAGAGGAAGAGAGGAGGAGGGTAAAGTGGGTGGATTGGCACAGCTACTGCAATAATGGGCTCTGACAGAGTGTGTCAGAGATTGTGAGGATGGCATAGGACAGGACAGGGTTCAGATCTGTTGTTCTTAAGTTATTCACCAGCACCTAACAACATTGTAGACCAACCTCTAATAAACACTCCCTAAATGTATTTTCTACATATCCTCAACATCCGTTTACTTGCCCATTATTTGATTGTTGTGGTGTGTAAAGTTTAGTGCTCAAAATAGCTTTCCTAGCCACTGAATTTTACTCTGCCATGTGGGTAGGCAGAAATAGGCAAATAGGGTGTGTTAGCCTATCCACAAGGGGACTGGCTAATCTCACCTTAAATTGAATGGATCCAGCAGCAGACGGAAGATCCCCCTTATCAGCAAGAGAAGAAGCAAGAGAATGTAGTGTGACCTTTAGAGCCAGACTAGGAGAGCCAACAGAAGTAGCAGTGGAGAACCAGATACCTGACGTGAGATGGGACCTTGAGACTGCCATGCCATTGGAACCTGAGCTAAGAGCCTTTGTCCAATTTTTTTTGACAACCGGTAGTGAGGGGCCATAATTTGCGGTACAGAGGACATTGGACTTTGTAACACTTGCCTAAAGCCAGGAAGCTCAAGACGAGGCATCTGAGAACACATTTTAGAGTCTGTCCTGACTTTATTCTGCTACCAACCTGGATTATTTAACCTTTTTACTTCCCCAATATGCTTGTGTGTGATCTATGAGCTATTGCATTGGATTTTTGGACCAAGGAAAGCAGTTGAGATTAGTGTTAGGATGAGTAGAGAAAGGTACAGAAACATGGGAGACATGTCTGATTCATGGGAATTAGTTTCTGATGTTGCTTACAACAACAGTTCCTTTTGTGAAGTTGGTGAAGGTCAGATCTGACCGTTCCCACATGGCCCTTGTTCTTTTTACACTTTTCCATTATCCCCACTAAGTTCTGTGAAGCCAAAAGCACTGCCTCATTTGGTCTCTTACCTATCTCCAGTGCCAGAGTGGCAGGCATTAAATACAGTGAAGAGTTGTTGAGTAAATGATACGACTTGAAGTACCCTAGCTAGCTTAGTTACTCTTTCCTGAACACCCATCTGTTTGGCATAAGCCCTCTTAAACAGGTTCCAAGAAACACAATTCTTCGAAATGTTTCAGTAGCCAAGAACATGATGGTGCTGTTGGGCATTATGTCACTGGCCCCAACTCAATGGCAAATTTAGAAAATGTGTTTGTGCATATGTATTCATGGATTGTTTTTAACATGTTTAGGACTGGATATTTTCAGGTCAGAAATTTCTGTCCCAAATCATGTCATGATGTGATGGTTGTGATTCAAGACCTCCAGCAACCGTCGTAGGCTCCCTAAAACCAACCTGAGACATAAATCTATTTGGGATGACCTTAAAGCCAAAATATTTACTATTTTATTATTTTTCTGACTCCAGTGGCAATTTTCTACCTAAGAAACTAGAAAACTTCACCCATTTAAAACTGCATACCATTTCAAGGTAATTGAGTGCTCCAGTCTCTGTTTTACGCTCACAAAACTGCATATTTTCTCTCCTGTGTAGAGAGCTGAAGTTAGGAAAGGCCAAGTCAATAAAATGTAGTTGGACGTGATCTATAGCTTGTGTTGGAATGAGATTGGATCTATACCCAAATAACTGGGGAGAGCCGCCACCTATACCACCTACCTCAGCTGAACTGTGACATGAGTAGGAAATAAACTCCTACTGTGTTAAATATAAGATTTTAAGAATGCCTTTTGTTATGACACTAACCTATCCAAATTTACACAGAGAAATAAAATAAACATCCTATGATCACAACATTAAACTGTCAAAGAGAAAACAATTCAAATATCTGCAATCTCAGCCATTTTGGGCTGTTAGAATAATGTAGTTTTCACATTAGTGGGTGACTAGCAAAAAGCTAGCGGCTTCTTAGATGACATAAACACACTGCATTTGCTTTTCAAGTGCTAGAAATGTTTCTAAGTAAAACATGAAAGAAATATTTTAACAGGCTAACTTGGGGGAAATGCTCAATATGAAGTGCCTAAAATGTTGTTTAAAAAGGGAAACAACTCAATATGCTCCCAAAGCCTTGCCCAGGTTTTAATAGAGGAACAACCAGTGTGAAGAAAGATTGCTGGACTGATTTTGAAACTTAAAGGAAACTTTTTGCATGGCAGTGAGATGTTATTTAGTTGTCATTTTAATATTTCTTTTTTTCATTTTTTATTTTAATATTTCTAAAGGATTTTTTTAATTAAGGAAACTGTCCAAAGTTTGTATTCCCATCTCCTTGGAATTCACAGGATCACTTTTAATTATACTGCTGCACAATCATACTGGGTATTCATCCCATTCAATCTCACAAGAGAATCAAGAGGCATTTTTCCTTATAATAGTTTTTCTTGACAATGACTCATCCTCCATACATTAAGTAATAATAATAGCCCCTCTAGCACACAGAGCTCCAGTGGCCTAGTGGTAAAGAGCTGTCCTGACCAACCCAAAAGCACACTGTTCAAGCTGACTAGCTGCTCCCCAGGACAAAGATGGGACATATCCTCCCATGTGATTTACTGCCTCTGTAAACCCACTGGAAGGGGTTTCCAACTGGATGGTATGTATAACAATGTAACAACAGTATATATTAAAACACAAAGTAGCAATAGTGCTTACTGAAAGTAAAGTGAACTTGAAGAACTTAGTGAAGAAACTGAAAGAATATGGATTACATTTCAACATAAAGGAAAAATAAAAGCCACATTTGGACCAAGAGGAACCATCATGCTAAGTGGAATGAATATTGAAGCTGTCAGGGATTTAGTTTTGTATTAAATGATTGTATACATGGACACAGCAATCTGGAAATCAAAGGACACACTGCATTGGGAAAATGTGCTGCCAGGAACCTCTTTAAAACATTAAAGAACAAAGATGTCATTTTAAAGCCTAAGATATACCTGACTTAGGACATGATATTTACATTTGTTTCATACACATGTAAAAGTTTGAAAATTAGGAAGACTAAAGAAGAATTTATGCCTTTATATAGTCATCTTGGCAAGCATACTGATTATACCATGGACTGCTAAAAGAGCAAACATATCTTGGAAGAACTGCACCTACAGGGCTCCTTAAAAGAAAGGATTGTAGGAGACCTGGTGGAGCAGTGGTTAAAAGAAAGGATTGTGAAGGGTTTTTAAAAAAATGAATTGTTTGTTTTGGTGTGTGTGTGTGTGTGTGTGTGTACTGTCAAATTGGATCTGACTGGCACAGGAGGAGATTGTCACACCTTCTCCAGCAGAGCATGTGATTTGAACTGTACACCTCTAGGATTGCAGTGAAGCTTCTTGCCACTAGGCCACCAGAGCTCGCAGATAGTGAAGTTCTGTCTCTCATATTTTATTGGCACTGGAGGGGCTGTGAAGCACTGATGGCTAAGTGGTAAGCAGTTATACTGTCAACTGAAAAGGCAAGAGGTTCAAATACATCAGCTGCTCTACAAGAGAAAGATGGACAATTTCTTCCTATGCAATTGCGGCCTCTGAAAACCCACTGGATGGATTTACAACCTCTGAAAACCCATTGGGTGGATTTACAACCACTGAAAACACACTGGATGGTAAGCTGTGAGTCAGTTCTGGCTTCATGGCACCTGAAAGAACCTAACATCAATGGAATACTCTGCAGCACTAAGCAAAAATTATTTCGTAAAATATTGTGTAACAGGGGAGAGACTAAAGAACATCAGGATGAATTAAATAACTCAGTCACATAAGGGCAAATACTATGTGAAAATTATTACTGTGAAAACAGGAGCATAACTGAGCAATGTTCAAAAGGGGAAGGGGAAAGGAAAAAGGGGAGCAGAAAAGAGAGAAGGAAAAATCACTAGGATAGCAGAAGTTAATAGGTGAGAGGTGGGGGTGTGTAAAGAAATAGGAAAGATTCCATGAGGACTTGAAGAGATGAGGTGATAATAGATGTAGATCAATAGTAATTAATTATATAAAATAACATATATGAATGATTGCATGAAAAACAATAAGCAAATCAAATTAAAATACTATGGAACATGGGAGAGTCTAGAAAGCATTATACTAAGTGAAAAAACTCAGTCACATAAGGATAAATACTGCATAAGACCACTCACTACTCGAAAAATAGAAAGATAACTGAGTAAGATGCAGATAAATGTCCAAAAGGGAAAAGGGGCAGAAAATGGGGAAGGCGGGAAATCACTAGGAAAGCAGAATTTAGGGGGCAGATAGTAGGTGGGATGTGAAGGAATATGAAAGATTCTATGAGGACTTGAAAAGACAGAGTAATAATAAGCAAAGAACAATAGCAATTATATAAAATACAACGTATATGAAGGAACAATGTTGTTGTTGTTATGTGCCATTGAGTTGCTTGCGACTCATAGTGACCCTATGTACAACAGCCCTAAACTCCGCTCTGTCCTGTGCCAATCACACTGTCTCTGACACTCCCATC
>NW_006399790.1:562994-573349 GCF_000299155.1 Elephantulus edwardii
TAAAATCTTGCTTGCATGTGAATTCAGTGAGATTGTTCTATAGTTTCCACATTCTGTTGGGTCACCTTTCTTTGGGATAGGAACAAATATCGATCTGTTCCAGTCAGTTGGCCAAGTGGTTGTTCTCCAGATTTCTTGGTACAACTTGGTGAGCACATCCAGGGAAGCATCTGTTACCTGAAATATGTCAATTGGTATACCATCTATTCCTGGAGCCTTATAAATGAACAATAGCAATTATATAAAATACAATGTATATGAATGATTGTATGAAACACAATGTAAAGAGTGCATAAAACACAATGAACATGAATGAAACATAATGTACCTAAATTCCTGTATGCAAAACAATTTTTTAAAAGAAACAATAAAGGGTTGATTAAATACTATAATTAATGAGTTAAATGAATCAATGGTAATTAATATTATAAAAGATGTGTGTAAATGAACCAATGAAATAATAATTACAATGTGATAACAAAATGTTTATGACTGATTAAACAAAGCTGTAATGACAATGTTATGTAACGAAATGTATATGAAAGAAAAAATATTTATAAACTCTCAAAGAAAAAATTCTGGGGGAAAAAAAGAGGGGCTAGCTCTTGGAAAGTCATATTTGAAAAGTAGAGGATCAGCAAAAGAGAAGTAGTCCCTCAATATGACAAACTGACTATGGCTGCTATGAATCAAGACAACTCAATGGCCCCTAATAGCAGCACATGTTAGAGTGATAAGAAAGTTTTCACTTCTACAACCAATACTCAAAATACTGGTCAGTGTAGTTGTTGATTGCTGTCGAGTCGAGGGCTGAAGCCATTCTATAACTCTCATCATTTATCAAAGGTCATAGAGTTTCCAGAGGCATGTTTAGGAAGTGGATGCCACTCCAGCTTCTAATACTCTGAATAATATATTTTGTCCTATAATTCTTTATGTGATATTTCTACAATTGTAATTTTTCCAACTCCATAATGGTTACTGGACTATCACAGCCCAAAATACTAATTCTATAAACTACTCCTTATTTCTCAGAAGGTATTTTGTTTATAAGATGTATATATATTTTACAGAAGAAATGTGTATTTCTAATGCAAAAGTAACTACTAGCAATATAAAAAATACATATACTCACAATTATATCATTTCAAAGTCCCTTGTTTAGCTTCTCAATATGTCCCACTCTCTTCTACATTACTATCAAACATGATGAGATCCATACTCCAGTATGAGATCCATGGCCTACAAATATTTCAAATTAAGCAGAAGGCTAGAAAGATATTAATATTCCATATGGATTGAAGCTCAACATCAAGAAAACAGATTCTCACCACTAGGCCAATGTGCAGCATCAGTAAGAATGGTGAAGAGATTGAGATAGCTAACAGTTTTAGTTTGCTTGGCTCCAGAGTCAACACTCTTGGTAACAGCAGCCAAGAAACCAAGAGATGAATTTCACTGGGAAAGTGAGCTGTCAAGGACCTCTCCAGAGTACTGAAGAGCAACGATGTCAGGCTAGAGACTAAGGTACGCCTGATCCGGGCTATAGTTTTCACAATTACATGCTATGTATCAGAGAGTTGGACAGTGAATAGGAATGATAGAAAGAGAATTGATGCCTTTGAGTTGTGGTGCTGGAGAAGAATGTTACATATACCATGGACTGCTAGGAGAACAAACAGGTTTGCTCTGGAGAAGGTAAAGCCAGAATGCTCCTTGGAGTCAAGGATTCTGAAACTTCGTCTGACATACTTTGGGCATGTTGCAAGGAAAGACCAGTACTTGGACAGGGACATCATGTTTGGGAGTGTGAAGGGACAGCAAAGGAGAGGAAGATCCTCGATGAGATGGATCAATTTAGTGATTAGGGTAGTGGGAGTAGGTGTGTTTGAGACGGCGAGTTGGCAGGGTTTAGGGCTGTTGTACATAGGGTCGCTATGAGTTGCATACGACTCAACAGCACATAACAACAATATACACGTGAAGGTTATATTTGGATAGTATCACTGTTTTTAAATTAATATTCACTTAGGTTGCCCAATTTAACTTTATTAAGCATATTTTTAATATGGTTATTACAAAGTTTAAAAACCAACAAAATGTACAGATACAGTTTCTAAGTAGTAAAATAAAGTATTGCTTTCAACTGCTTAGCTTTTGGTACATAATTATATCTAACAATTGGTTTGTCTTGGTTAGAATGGTCTCTTGTCCTCAATTTCAAACTGAAAAGGAGTGATACAGCAAAATGCACTGTGCTGAGAATTCTTTTCTCTCCTCCAAAGACTGTTTAGAAAATAACATCTTTTTGAGGCACCTGTTTTCTTTCAACAAGGGTGACAGATAAAGTTTGATTGAGAGAAATGTCAATCGTGTCATGAGGCAGATGGATTAACTTTCTAATGTTTCTTTCCTGACAGTAGATTTCAAGTTTTACTCCTATTTTAGCAAAATATTTTTAGAACCATCATTTACTCAATAAAGAGGATGTATTTTACTACTTCTGAGAGCAAGCCATTGATCCAAATCACTATGGTGTTAGGTGGGCCTTACAAATAATTCAAGCATTCGGACCTCACCCACACATAAATCATTGACACAGCATTAAAAGTCAAAGAAAATGTCAATCAGTTCTAGAAATTCAGTAAGAATACACAGTATTTCTATTTATAACCCTTCTTCTTGCTTGAAGACATTGGTTAGTCTCCTTCTTTCACAAGAATTGATCTCATGAAGTATATTTTAGCATAGGACAAATTTTCTCATAAGGTACTTCTGGTTTACTGAAAAATTCCATACAGCCTTTTAACATCCAGAGTCAACTTTTTAACTCCTTTTTTTTAACTGAGAGCTAAGTAAAAGGTTACAAATCTGTTTTCCATTCAATCATTCTTTGTTTTATAACATTAGTTACATAGCCCATAATGTGTTCACACTTTTCTTACTTCTTCCCAGTAATTCTCATTTCCATTAGTCCTTCTATTCTACCCCTTTCTGCCTTCTTGGCTCTACCTTGGGCAAAAGCTGTTCTGTTTCTTTTGTACTTTATTTGTTTGGTTATTAAAGGAGTACCTCTCTGACTTTACTGGTCACTTTATAGGCCTATTTGTTATTTGACTGAAAATTGATACATGAAGGTGAGAGCTGTTGCAGTTTCCAAGGGTAACTAAAAGTCATAGTCTCAAGGAATCCAACCATGTCTATCAGACCAGTCAGCCTGGACTACTTTTTTTTTTTTTTTTTTTGCATTTTAGTTTTGTTCCATGTTTATCCCAATTCTTTCCAGGATCTTCTATTATGATTCATTTTAGAGTGATCTGAGATAGAAGCTGGGAACTATCTAGTTCTTCTGGTCTCAAGGTCATGGAACCTGGGGTTCACGTGGTTCATTAGTCCTTTGGACTATTTACAGACATCTTTGCTTTTCTTCTTCCATTCTGTTTCAGACATCATTTGTTTTATAACATTACTGCTACCCATAATGCAACCATAAATTTCCCACTTCCTCCCTTTAAGTCTCATTACAGGGCTGTTTGAAAACTTTTTTAAGATCTCAGTGTCTTAATAAGACGTTTCAAGATAAGTCAAATAATGATGCTTCCGGCATCATTTAAGATCTTTCCAATAGAATCACCCATCAATGTTGCAACACAAGGCTTGAATTTGCTGTGTAGGTCTTTAAGCTCGGGAAATGCTGTGTTCTTCCCTATTGGTTTTCTAATTCCTGCTCCTTGCACATTTCATTATAATACTTTGTCTTCTCAAACTACCCTTGGAATTTTCTGATCAGTTCTCTTACTTGAGAATTTATTCCCTCTGTTTTGGCATTTTTACCTTCTAGTACAAATTTCAAAGTCTCTTCCAGCATCCATTTTTTTCTTTTCTTTGTAATTACCTTTTTTGTTCTTCATGATGTCCTTGATTTCACCTATAACTCATCTGGCCTTTGGTCATTACAATGCATTAAATCTATTTGTGTGGTGGCTTTTAAATATAATTGACTGAAGGTCATATATTGTACTATAATTTAGTTGTTGAGTACCATCAAGTTGGGACTGACTCATGGCTGACTCCTCAAATGGGCTTTCAGAGGCAGTAAATCACACAGGAGGAAATTGCTAATCATGGAGATTCGGGGCTGCCATTCACTTCTATGCTACCCTGAAAAACGTGACGTTAAAGATTTACATTTTCATAAACTAGTTCTACTCCCCACAACAAGATAAAGGTAAACAACCCAATTGAAAAATGGGCACAGGATATGAACAGATACTTCACCAAAGAAGACATTCAGATGCTGAACAAACACATGGAGAAATTTTCAAAATCCCTAGCTCTAAGCGAGATGCAAATCAAAACAACTATGAGATATAATCTCACCCCAGTAAGAATAGTAAAATTTAACAGAACAGCAAACAACAAATGCTGATGAGGTTGTAGAGAAACTGGAACTCTTATTCACTGTCTGTGGTAGTGTAAAATGGTGCAACCACTATGGAAGGCTGTATGGCACTTTCTCAAAAATTGCAAATAGAGATACCATTTGACCCAGAAATTCCACTACTGAGAATATACCCTAAAGAAACAAGAACTGTCACCAAAACAGATATATGCACACCCATGTTTATTGCTGTGCTGTTCACAATAGTGAATAGGTGGGGGAAAACCCAAGTTCCCATCAATAAACGAATGTATAGAGAAGCTGTGGTATATTCACACAATGGAATACTATGCTGCATTGAAAAACAAGGAACTCATGCAATATTACTCCAAATGGGTGACCCTGGAGGACATTATGCTGAGTGAACTATCTCAGTCACAGAAAGACAAATACCGCATAATTCCACTGTAATAAAACAGGCCTGACATGGAGATTGTGGAAACTAAGAAAAGAGGGGATAAATAATGTACACTGCATTGAAACAGATAAGGGAAGGAACTATTTAAAAGGAGTATATGATTAGGTATTATTTGCATGACAAGAATCCAGAATAAGAGCTGCATAGCAAAGTGGACTTGGGGGTGGGGAGGAGGGTAAACTGTGCAACAACGAAATTTTTTTCTCAAAGAGAAAAGCAAACTGGTGGAGGGAGTAGGGAGGGAAATGTGCAATAATGAAAGAATGGAAATCCAAGTTTTCTATAAACTTTCATTAAAATTGCAATTACTATAAAAAATAAACTAGTCCTACTAATTTCATTTCAACATAATCCTTTTGTTATATCTTCTGAACTCTATAACCACATTCTTCTCAGCCACAAAAAGAAAGGAGAGAGAAAGGGATAACAAAGCAAATATTTAAGAACCCATATTCTAATTAGCAAGGGGGAAAACTTCTATTCAAATAGTAAATTTACTCAGGTGGGCCACCAGATATCCCTCGGGTAGACCAGAATATAATAAACCCACTACTGAGGAGTTGGTTCTGGCCCACTGCCAATCTCCAGTCAGTTTCTCAGGCTGTCAATCTTTATGGGAAGAGAATGAACATCCTTCTCCCTTTGCCCATTCCCCATTCACTGTGGGTTCAAACTACCGACCTTTCATTTAGCAGTCCAATATATTACATGTTATGTTACCAGGATGTCTTGCTATGACAAGTAGGTCTCAAAATATACCAGCTCAAACAGGATGTAATTGTAGTTCTTGCTTACATAATACTCCAAGATCATCCCCTGGTCAGTGGGTAGCTCTTTTGTGTGGAAATTTAGGAATTAAGTATCCATTGTGGCCTTTCCATCCCCAGGGTCTGACAGTAGTTACCAGCCTTCAATGGACAAGGTAAGATGGGAATGCCTTGAGAAGTGATGTTTTCCACTTACTTTGTCTTGGTAAGAACTAGTCACATGACCACAGAGTAAAGGGAGGCTGGGAAGTGTTATCAGCTGTGTGCCCTAGGAGAAAAGGAAAAACAATTTGGTTAATCATCAGCAAGCATTTCTATATACTACATGCATCTACCTGTTTTATGAATTCTTAAATCGCTCATACTTTTGCTCAGTACCTAACTTTTGATAAAATGGTGGTTTGAATGTTGCAAGTCTGAAAATAAAACTGATGTTATCTCATATACGATGCATTGTTAGATATTAATATTTTATATAATTTTATATCTAACTAGATAAATTGGTTCCCTGGACGGCACAAATATTTAAACACTTGACTGTTGTTAGGTGCTATCAAGTTGAGAATCTATGCTATCAACTCGGAGATTCTATGAATAACAAATCTGAATCCTGTCCTATCCTGAGTCATCCTCACAATCTCAGACATATTTTAGCACATTGCTGCAATCATCATGTCAATCCATCTCATTGGGGTCTTCCTTTCTTCCTTTCTTTCACTGACTCCCTATCTTTCCAAGCATGATGTACCTCTCCAAGGAACAGCCTTTCCTGGAAACCTGCCCATAGTCAGTGACATGAAGCTTTGTCATCTTTGCCTCCAAGAAGCACTCTGGCTGTACTTTGTCCAAGACATATGTATCTGCTTATTCTTTGGCAATCCATGGGATACCCAATACTCCTCTTCAACACCACAGCTCAAAGGCATCAATTAATCTTCTGTCATCCTTATTCACTGCCCAGATCTCAGATACATAGCAATTGATTGAAAAGACCACGGCCTGAATCAAGCGCTCTTTAGTCCTCAAACTGACATCATTGTTCCTCAATAACTTGGAGAGGACCCTGACAGCAACATTCCCAATGCAATATGCCTCCTGCTCTCCTGCCTGTGGATACCATGGACGTACCCAGTAAGATGAAATTATTGAAAATTTCAATCTTTTCTCCACCTATCATGGTGTTATCTATTGGTTCGGTGGTAAAGATTTTTTGTTTTCTTGATGTTGAGATGCAATCCATATTGAAGGGTGTAGTCTTTGATCTTCTGCAGCAAATGCTTCAAGTTCTCCTCAGTTTCAGCAAGCAAGGTTGTGTCATCTGGTTAATGCAGGTTGCTGTTGGGGCCTTCTCCGGTGCTGATGCCACATTCCTATTCATGGGTTACATCTAACAAAATTTTTAACAGTCTGAATGCAAGAAATTGCCTCAGAAGAAAAGCCTGGCAATCTGCTTCCAAAAAATGGAAACCTTGAAAGTAAGTGGACTGGTTCTACTCTGCATATACACGGGGTAAACATGAATCAGAACCAAATCAAAGGCAAAATAGCAATAATTTGATATATAATTTTTTTACTTAGTCTAAAACTTACATTTTTTTCACACTTTTACTACTATATGCGTTAGAAAAAGAGTACTGAGGGTGAGAGAGAGAAAGAAACAAACTTGTCCCAAGAAATGTGCAGGCTTTTATTTCATGGTCTGAGAGGGACGCCAAGTGAACAGGAGCAAAGAAAGTTTAAAGAAAAAGGCATGCAGGCAGTTATAGGGGTCCTGGGAAGGACCAGGGAAGATGATATTTCTTGGAATTTGGGGTGTTGAGTTTGGGCTTTTGTGACCAGGCCCAGAGGCTTATCAGGATCCATTGTCTGGTCTGGTCTGACATGGCTGGTTTAGATGCTATCAGGTTTCTCAGGAAGTGATTTGGGGGTGGGGGGGTGTCAACTGCTATATTCTTTAGTCTGCTTGGCTCCACAATCAACACTCTTGGCACCAGCAGCTAGGAAATTAAAAGATGTATTGCGTTGGGAAAGTCTGCGGTTAGGGACCTCCCT
This sequence comes from Elephantulus edwardii, assembly GCF_000299155.1. NCBI lineage: Eukaryota > Metazoa > Chordata > Mammalia > Macroscelidea > Macroscelididae > Elephantulus > Elephantulus edwardii. The sequence continues at coordinate 570,673 of NW_006399790.1, forward strand.
AAAGTACTGAAGAGCAATGGTGTGTCTCTGGAGACTAAGGTGTGTCTGATACAGGCCATGGTCTTTGCAATCACTTGTTATGCATCAGAGAGCTGGACAATGACTAAGGAGGATAGAAGGAGAATTGTCTTTGAGCTGTGGTGCTGGAGAAGAGTATTGAGGGTACCATGGACTGCCAGGAAAACAAACAGATTCATCCTGGAAAGGGTCAATCTGGGCGGCTCCTTGGAGGCAAGAATTCTGAGGCTCCGTCTAACATACTTTGGACATGTTGTAAGGAGGGGCCGGACCTTGGAGAGGGACATCATGCTTGGTAGGGTGGAGGGACAGCGCAGGAGGGGAAGGCCCTCTATGAGGTGGATTGATTCAGTGACTGGGGCAATTGGGATGGGTGTATCAGATATGGTGCGATTGGCACAGAACAGAGGAGAGTTTAGGGCTGTTGTACATGGGATCGCTATGAGTCGCAAGCAACTCGACAGCACATAACAACAACATGTGCTTCATTCAAATTCTTCTCCCAAGAATAGTGGTTCAAGAATCCTGGATTAGGGGTCATCTCAAAGTAAGAAGAGTGTTTTGAGAGACGAGATGATGTTGTTGTTGCTGTTGATGGCCTTTGAGTCTTGCACAACTCATAGCAATCCTGGACAAAAGGCCTGAAGCCCCTCCACAACTATCAACATTTACCAAAATTCATAGAGTTTCTGGAGGCATGTTGTTTAGGAACTGGATGCCACTTATACCTACTTTGTTCCCTGTTGTAACTGTAATTCCCTGATGGGGTTCAGTATAATGAAGTCATTGTTCTCTATTGATGGGACGGTGTATATCAGTTATAAAACTATAGTTATATAGTTATAAAAGTGATATCCATCTTCTCCAGCCTGCAATACTAGTTACTTTGCCTTAGAATTCTCTTTTCCTTTCTTTAGTCATGTAAAGTACTTTAAACTACCTATTTACAAGGAGAGGAAATGCATCTTTCCTAGATTAGCATTTACCTCTTTGAAGCTGTTTTTCTCAGTCATATGTTAACTATTTTATAAGTTATCTATTTATTAATAACTGTATATGAACTGTTTTCAAATGTAGAAATTCAGTAACTTTAACTAACAAAAGTCTAAGCCAAGTATGAAAACCTAATGACCACTCTCAGACTGGGAGGCAGTCTTTTGCTTTCTCCCAGATCTCTAATAAAATGCTATGGATAGTGCAATACATTTGGCTTATTTGCAATTGACTATGAAAAGAACTCCTTGCATTCAGCAACATATTGGTGTTACTTGTACTGTTTGCATCCTGCTTGCTTTGTTTCCATGTGGAAAATGAAAGACCACCTGGGAGCTGAGCAACATTTCACGCTGACCACACCTTCTGAGAAACATTCCAATCTGCCTGGTATAAGACAGCTATGACCAGTCAGAAAAGAGCACAACCACCAACCACACCTTGCAATCACCTCTACCTATAAAACTTGGCCTGTAATTTCCTCATTTGCAACTTAGCTGCCTAACCCTGCCTTTCTCTGGCCTCACACAGTAAACAAACCCAAGAGCTGCTGATAAACTTCTTTGTTTCACTTCACCCTGTTCTCTGTGTCTTTTTACCTTACAGAAAGCATTAAAAATCTGACTCCCTGAGAAAAGCAGACACAATGATTCTTTTCAGGGCTCCATGGGAGATCGTCCCTGAAGAGTGTCCTACAATGGAAGATCTAGGGCAAGTTGACTCTTTCTCACCTCTCCTTTTTCACCCTCAATGGTGACTTGTTGACAGTGTTTCCTCATAGCTAGAAACCCTTTCAGGGATAGAGTCAAGCAAACTGAGCTCTAGCCACCTTCCAGTGTGTCCAGGCACAGGAAACTCCTAAACCCTTGCTATGCCAAAGGGTGACAATGCTGACTGCATCTGGCTTTCTGCTTCTCAACTCTGACTTCTCACCCCTGTCCTCCATAATCATCAGGCCCAGAGCAAGGGGCTGGCTGATTCAGTTGTTCAGTTTTCACACAAGATATACATTAGTTCCTGAGTGGTGGGAGGGGAAGAGTGGAGGGATTGGAAGTTCTAACCTCTTCAATCTTGTAAAAAGGAAGCAACATGGGCACCACCACAGGGAGACCTCATCACCCAAAAAAGGCATCATATTCCATTCACATCAATTAGACCCATCAGACTTGATGGAGAAGGAAGCATGGAAACAGAAGGGAAGTATCTAAGTACCAGCTCTGCTAAAACAGGGCCACTCCTCAGGCAAGCGCTGCTACTGTGGATTGGCAGTTCTTGGAACTGAAAAACCCAGAGTGCTAGTTGCCTTTTGTTCTTGAATGTGAGTTCTAGGCAAAAATTCTAGGAAAAAGCCTACTTTTCACTTCACACCATGACTCTAAAATGATCCCTTTGTTAGCTGAATCTTTGACATTTTGGTGCAGAGACGTTGATTTCTTGCTCCCTAGTCTGTGTGATGTTCCAAAGGAAAGACCTTTATCAAAAATTGCCAACATATGGACATAGAGTCCTTGTTGTTTTGTTCATGGAAACATACAGCCCTGGTGGTTTTGTTTCCAAAAAGGGTCATACTAACAAAGCACTATGCTCTACTACATTCATGAATATTATTTTCTGTGCATATACAAATGTGGAAATAGCCTCAGTCAAACCTACACACACACACACA
>NW_006399790.1:574487-632970 GCF_000299155.1 Elephantulus edwardii
GGGAGGGGGAGAAGGAGGAGAATGGAAGGGGAGAGGGAGGGAAGGGGAGGGGGAGGGGGAGAGACTGAGATGTAATCCCATCTGCCTTCTCCCTTCTCAATTTGTATCGAATCACAGATTATTGTTAGTACTGCAGAATTGGATACATAATAACATTTATCCGTTTTGCCTTTAACTCTTATGCTCCTCCCAGTGACTTCCTTTGCCTGGATCATTTTGTGTCAACACCTCCCCTTATTGTATATTGGCTTTGTCTTGTTCATGGGGTTGACTCCACAGCACCTAAAAACAACAACCTAGCAACAACAAAACCTTTCTAAGTGACTTATTCTCCCTTCCCCTCTCACCCTTGGTAACCTTCAAAGAAGGTTGTTTTCTGTGAGTAAACCATTGCTTGACTTTGTTACACTCGCGGTCTCATGCAATTCTTTCCTTTTGCAACTGACTTACTGCGTTCAGCATGTCCTCTAGGTTCGTCCATGTTACAAGCTTCTTCACAGGGTCGTTGATATTCTAAAGGATAGGAGCACTCGCAATGGAGTAGCTTTCCATTGTGTTAACACACCACGTCGCTGTTTGTTGTCACAACCAACTTTCCAGAGGGTTTTCAGAGGCAGTAAATAGCATGGAAGGACACTCACTGTCCATCTTTATTACACAGAGCAAGCAGCTCATAGTTTGAACCATGTGCCTTTGGATTGGCAACGCAGCCGAGATTGTTTATTTCATCATCTGCTAATGAACACTTAGATTGTTCACATCTTTTTGCTATCATGACTAATGCTGCTCTCTGCCTGGGTGTGCATAAGACTTCATGCTACTTTAATTACATCAGTCTGATTCTCTTTCCAAACAGTTCACATAGCTTTTAGAGAGACACAATTCAATCCCTAACAGTCCACTTTGTGACTCCTCAAAATCTGTGTCCTTCGCTTTAACAAGATAGTATTCATCTCATCCCAAGCATGCCCCAAAGTCTTAACCCATTGCAGCGGCAATCCAAAGCTTCCAAGTCACGCATTTCAGGTACAGGTGAGACTTTTTTTTTTATGAAACACAATTGGAGTGAAGTATAATGTGAAACACAATACATACAAACTTAGTAAGCAAAACAATTTAAAAAATTAAACAAATAAAATCTTAAAAAGAAAAGATGTCATTTTGATGGCTGAAACTGGAATTCTAGGCATAATCTTTTCACTCACCTTATACGCATGTAAAAGTGAGAGTATAGTAGAATAAAAAGAAGTGTTTAAATCATGATGTTGGTGAAAAATAATGAATATACTGCAAGAAAAAACGAACCAGTCTAAGATCAAGTGAACCCAGATACTCTTTAAAGGTGAAAAGAAATAATAATGACTAGACTCCATCTTGGAACAAATATAGATCTCTTCTGGTCAGTTGGCCAAGCGATTATCCTCCAGATTTCTTGACACAATTTGGTGATCACATCTAGGGCAGCATCTGTTAGTTTAAATATGACAATTGGTATACCATCTATTCCTGGAGCCTTATTTTTTGCCATGTCCTTCAAAGCAGCCTGAACTTCTTTCAACACCAAAGGCTCTTGCTCATATGTTGTTTCATGAAATTCTTCAGGTGAGACTTTTTAAGTGTACTCCAACCAGAGGCGAGATTTCTCCGTTTAAATGTACGAAACCTAAGAAACTCTATTTACTTCTAAAATAAATGGTAGGGTAAGCTTAAGATAAATACTGGCATTTCAAAAAGGAGAAATTTGGAAGGAAAAAAGGAAGACCTATGTTTTAAACAAATCCAATACCCAGAAAGATAGAGGAATTATTTATTTGACGCTTATCCTACCACTGATAACAGGGTATCTTCTCTGTGACTTGATCCTCCTGTGGAGACCCCATTGGCCTTAGAGTGGCCCTGAAGTGACGATGCTCTGATCTCTCAGCCCAAGGTAACTTACCTGCCTCCTGAGAACAAGAAAGTGGCCCTATACTTTGAAACACAGAAGGCAATAGTTCCGAGCACCTGAACCAGGAAGATGGTGGCTCCAACCCCAGGCATGCGCCCTCAGTGCTCTTCCCCTTTCTTGAAGGATGAAGCATATTCACAGTTAAGTAGTTCCTTCAGGCCATTTCCTCTTGCCCAGGGAATCGCACATATCTGACAGTCTTCTTTCATTTAATTCCATCTCTGAGCCTTACAGTCCAAGCTGGTAGTGTTTCTGCTGAGAAGCTGATTGAATTCGTGTCACACACCTAATCTCTTTAATAAATGGTTGTCCAGCTATACCCTTACACCTTTGGTATTCTCTCATTTTTTTGCATTCTCTCTCTCTCTTTCCCTCCCTCCCAACCTCCCCCCATGTATGTACCGTGTTATGTACCATAGAGTCGGAACCAATCCAAAGTTGAAAACCCAAAGTGGGTTTTCAGAGGCAAATGACCAGATGAGAGAAGACTGCGCATCTTTCTCCCGCCGATCAACTGAGGATTCAAACCTTGTACCTTTGTGCTTCCAGCACAACTCCTTACCACTAAGCCACCAATGCTCCCTGGCATTGTGGATGATGTTGTTAGGTCTCAGTGAGGCATGTGCGATTCCTAGCAGCCCTATGAACAATATATCTGAACCCTGTACTCTCAATATGGTTAGGTGGAGTATTTTCCAAACTTTCAAGTTCTGATTCCTTTTTTCTTAATCGTTCCTCCCTCAATTTACCTCTTTTCTCTCAAATTTTGTTACAAGCATCAAGGAGAAAAGATGACCACGACATTTTGCTTGGAAATCGCCTCAACTAAATATTAATGTCAAGGCCTACTATCCACAAAACAGTAAACATATGCCATTCAATTTTCTGCCGTTTTATAACAGGATTGCCTTTCATCTCCACTGTCCAAAACCTGTTGCTCTTTTCTGTAATCATCAGAAACCCTTTTAGCATTAATATTCCTACTTGCATTCTGGTCATGGTTTATATGTGCATGTGCTAAAACAACAGAAGCTTTCTTTTCAACTCTCCTCGCTTCTTTCAGAGCTCTCACAATAATCACCTTTAATGTGCATAATCTTACAAATAGTCTCTTCAAGGCAACCTAGGCTTTTACTAGAAAGCAATTTCACATTCTCCCAGCCCCTGCTAGTAATCCACTTGCAATGTCATTTCCACCTTTTCAGGTGTTTGTCCCAACAGTATCCCCCCTTTTGGTACCAAAACATGTGTTAGGGTTCTATAGAGAAATGGAACTAACAGACAACAGATAAATTACAGATCGATGGATATATAGATTAGAGATCTATTTTAAGGGCCTTTTCCACACACACAATTTCAGGAGCTAACAAGTCTAAATTTTGTAAGGCAGGCTAGCAGGATGGGAACTCTTACAGCTTTCTGGGTTTATTTTGGATTTCTCACTCCTATAGCTTTGTGGTCTGAAATCCATGGTGCAGACCAGAAGGCCAGAAACTTGGGGAAAATGTCCACTAGGCTTGAAAAATAATCACTTCTTCTCTGGGAAACCTCAGTTTGCTTGCTTTTAAGACCTTAAAAAAAAGACCGTTAATTATAATTTAATAATAAGGCCCATTTACCTCTGTGGCATAGTGGTAAGAAATTGCACTGGGTAATCTCCTCTTATGTGATTAACTAATTCTGAAAACCCTATGGAGTGTCAATTATGGGTCAGTTCTGCCTTGATGGTACTCAACATCACCACCTAAAGGAAGATGGTTCAAATCCACCAGCTGCCATATGGGGAAAAAGATGGACATTACCTCCAGTGGGATTTACAGCCTCCAAAAACCTTTTGGAGGGTCAGAAGTCAATCATTTTTTACTCAGAGACACATAGTATTTTTTTCACTGAACTTCTAGTCAAACAATAGACAGTTTTTAAGATGACTAATTCCTTAGAACAATCAACCAAGCAAGATCAAAAGGGCAAAATTTGTCCAAGGATAAAGAGCCAAAGGCAGGAAGGATTAGAAAAGGATAAGTGAAAATGGGAGAAACAAGAATAGAGTGGGGAAAGTGACATTACAATGGGGGATTTGTAGTCAATGTTACAAAGCAAAGTGTGTATTAATTTTTGAATGGAAACTAATTTGCTCTGTAAACTTTTACATAAATAAAAAAAAAGTTAATTTTAAGAGAGTGAATTTTATCCACAAACTTCCTTCACAGCAATATCTACACCAGTGTTTGGCAAAAAAATTGGGAACCAAAAGCCTAACAAAGGTGGTGTTGCTGTTGTTATATGACGTCAAGTCAACTTTGACTCCTCGTTACCTATCTCCTCGTACTCCTGTAATCATCATAAACTATCTCTGATCCTGCTTTATCCTGAGCCAATCTCACCATCTCTAACACACCTTACCCTACCATATCAATCCATATCATCCGGGGTCTTCCTCTCCTGCAATGACCCTATACCATTTCAATCACAATGTCCTTCTCCAAGGACTGGTCCCTTCTGGAAACATGCCCAAAGTATGTGAGATGGGGTCTCAAAATCCTTGCCTCCAGGGAAACCTGGTTTCACCCTCTCCAAGACAGACCTATAAGATTTCACCAAAGAAGACATTCAGATGGCAAACAAACACATGATGAAATGTTCAAAATCTGTAGCTATCAGAGAGATGTAAATAAAAACAACTTTGAGATATTGTCTGTGGGATAAAGAGACTGTCAAAAACAGCCAGCAGTGCACAATCTGGAGAGGATAAAATTGATGAATGGGACCTTCTAAAGATTAAATCCCTGTATACATCAAAAACTTTTCCCAACAAGATGAAAAGAAAACCTACCAACTGGGAACAAACATTTGGTAATACCATCTCACACAAGAGTCTCATAATGAAAGTTCACAGAATACTCTTGGGCCTCCACAAGAAAAAGAATGATCACACATTATTAAATAAGCAAAAGATGATGGAAAGAATTTTCAGAGAAAGATATCTGAATGGACAACAGACACATGAAGAAATGCTCAAAATCACTGGCAATGCAAGAGATGCAAATCCAAACCACAATGAGACACCATCTCATCTCAGTAACAGTGGCAGAGTTTAACAGGACAGTAAGTAATAATTGTTGGAGAGGATGTGGAGAGATAAGAAGCCTTATACATTATTGGTGGGATTGTAAAAGGGTGCAACCACTATGAAAGGCAGTTTGGCGCGTTCTCAAAAAGTTGGAAATAGAAATATCATTTGGCCCAGCAATGCCACTACTGGGAATAAACCTAAATAAACCAGACTGCCAAGCAAACAAATATATGCACACCCATGTTTATGGCTGTATTATTTACAATAGTGGAGAGATTGAAGCAACCCAAATTCCCATCAACAAACAAATGGATAGAAAAACCTATGGTACATTGCAAGCAGGAATGGCATCCACTTCCCAAATGGTTTGCCTCTTGAAACTCTATGAACATCGAGAAACGATGAAAGTTATATAAGTGTTCAGGTCTTTTGTTCAAAGGGTTGCTATGAGCCATCTATGATTCAACTGCACTTAACAACAACATTTTCATATAATGGAATACTACACAGCACTGAAAAACAGTGAACTCATAAAACATTACACAACATGAGGAGATCATTATGCTGAGTGAAATATCTCAGTCACAAAAGGGCAAATACTGCATAGCACCACTGTTATAAAGCAAATCTGACATGGAGGGTTGGAAGGAGAATAAGGTAAGAGTGGACAGATAATGACAATTGCATTGGAACAGATGAAGAAAAGAACTGTTTAAAATGAATATATGATATGTACAACAACATCTCAGAATAAGAGGTACATACATCATTGCAAGGAGGACTAGGGGTGTGCAACAATGAATGAATATTTTTTTAAAAATGAAGTGGGGGGAAAGGAGAAATGGGGGGAAATGTACAAGAATGAGTGAATGAAAACCTAACTTTTCTGTAAACTATCGTTAAAATCACAATTAAAATTTTAAAAAATTAAAAAGACAGACCTGATAGTTCTCATGGCAGTCGCTTAATACTGTAACACCTTACAGCTTGGTATTTTGGAAATGTCTACAAGTAATATATATTAGTACTAAGAGAAATTAAGAAAATCTTGATAAAATGCTTTTATCTGCCAAAGACTGTGATAAAACCCTTTATATACACCTCAGTTAAACCTCAAAACAGATAGGAATGAAGATGAACCTTATCTTATAGATGAGCAAACTACAACTCAGAGATTTCTAGTTGTAGAGCTAGAATTACCAAATAGCTAGCTAACCAATAGTTGGCAGAGCCAGCATTTGAGTCCATGTCAATTGAGTCTACACTTGTATTCTACTCATGACACCATGTGACATGTTCATCTGGAAGCACCACAGTGGGGTTACAGAGCAGAAGAGGCGCAGCCATAACAAACATGTCTAGTTTGTCCTCATTAGGTGGGATGTATAATGGTGCTCTCCGTCTGAAGACAGAATAAACGACAGGGAAAGGGGGCACAGAATAGGCTTCCCCTGCCCGTACAACATAAAGAAATACAGAACAAAGGGATACAGACTTTTTGGTTACAGACTGAAGAATACATACTTAAATACAGCTGTGGATAGAAGGCCAAGAATTCAGGAAAACTTCGCCTACTTAGAAAACAAACATTATCTTAAATGACTTTTGTTGTTGTTGTGTACCATTGAGTTGGAACCGACCCATAGCTGACCCTCCAAAGGGTTTTCAGAGGCAGTTAATGGCATGGGAGGAGATTGCCCAAATGCTCCAAAAAAATCTAAATTATTTAGAACTTAATGATAATAGAAATAAGTAGCTAAATTGCTGATATTCTGATTATATGTGTAAAGAACAATTGTTATGTGCCATTGCCTTTGGGTTAGTAATGTAAATCCCTACTGTCTAGGCCACCAGAGCTCTTGGATAGGAGAGGGATGTTGGGGGGGTGGGGAGAACAGACGCTTAAACAAAGCTGAAAAGCTGAGTAGGGGACACCATTTATTCCTTCATTCAGTAAATAAATACTTATTAACTAACATCTGATTCAGTTATTCTCTCTCTCTCTCTCTCTCTCTCTCTCTCTCTCACACACACACACACACACACACACACACACACACACATAGACACCTCAACACAGCGCTACATAAAACCTATCCCAAACAAAGTGGTTTTAAACAGTCCTTGTGCTTCCATATCTGTGTGTTGGCTGAAGATCGGCTGGTCTGGGCTGACTGTGGCGGGGAGTTGGCCAGCTAGGCCAGGTCTAGATGGGATTGTTCAGCTCTGTTCTACACGCTTCTCTTTCTCCCCCTGGTCTCACTGGCAGAGACACCAAAAGCCAAGTCTCATTTTTAAGTACTTTCCAAGCCTTTGGTCAGCCTGTCAAGCCTGTCAGGGGGAAAAACATGGACAATCTCTTAGTGTGAGACTTAAAGCCTCTAAAAACCCATTGGACAGTCATCTATAGGTAGGTTCTGACTGGATAGCAACGAATGAGCTTTTTTTTTTTTTTTTGGCCCTTTCATGTCGAACTTTTGGCATGCAAAAATTCTGTTGACCAAAACTAGTCACACAGTCAAACAGTCAAAGGTGGGGAAATACTGTCTCTTTAACAGGTGAATACAGGGAGTAGTGAAGTATTAGTATCACCGATTCAGCCTACATGGAGCACTGGTGGCCTAGTGGCAAGAAGCTATGCTGCAATCCCGAAGGCACACAGTTCGTAGCTATAGTCTGTGCTGCAGAAGGATGGGCAATCTCCTCCTGTGCGATTAACTGCCTCTGAAAACCGACTGGAGGGTCAGCTCGACAATACTCAAGAACCACAGCAACAATGCAGTCTACCGTGAGCACCGGTGGCTTAGTGGTAAAAAGGTGCACTGTCAACCCAAAAGCTGCTCCACAGGAGAAAGATAATCTCGTGTGCAATTTCCTGCCTCCGAAAACCCATTGGAGAGTCAGATGGTACACAACAACAACTCACAACAGCACCCACCTTATGTGAGGCACTGTGCCACGAAATGAAGAAACAGTGCTGATCATGACAGATAATGGTTTCTTGGGGCTTCTAGTCAAAAAGGGATGTTTAATCATCCATGCACATGAATTCTACCGTAGCCTAGCATAACTGTAAGCAAAATCTGATTTGTTGTTATTATTGTGTTTCTTCAAATGGGCTCAAATAGCTGCCCTCCAGAGGATTTTCAGTGGCTATACATCTCACGGGAGGAGAATGCCTGTCTTTCTACCAAGGAGCAGCTGTTGGGTTTGAATGGTAAAGCTTTGGGTTGGCAGCACAACTCCTTAGCCACTAGACCACTTCCTAGAAGACTAATCTACTTGACTCCATCTTTTTTTTTTTTCATTTTAGAGAGGAGTAAATGTCATGAACTGTCATTTTAGGGAGGCACGAATGCCCTGAGCTTTCTTCAGTATGGTTTCAATCCTGTTGTCATGCATTATCAAGGTTATCTCATGTGACGTAGTCATTCAGGGGAATACTTGTATTTATTTAGAGAACCATTGGAAGAGCACGTCTCTGCCCTTTTGTGTCTAATGACTCCGTTGTGAAAATTATTGGGCAGAATGGAATAACACTCAAGTTAAGCATCTGAAGATCTGCCTGTCAGGGTTTCGCTTATAAATATCATGATAACAAGGCTTGTCCTATTTGCATCACAAAATTGTGAATTCATTCAGAAATGTTGTCTAAGACTCTATGTGTCCTGCTCAGATATTTTCTCATCTAATAACTCATTTGATCCTCATAACCTTGTGAGTTAAACTAGTACAAAGTTTATCTCATATTCAACAAACAGTTATTAGAGAACCCATATGCCAGGCACTGGGCCTGCTAGTACTATAATGAGAAAAATGCATTTCTAGCCCTCCAGAAACTCACATTCTATTAAGAGGGACAGACCTGTATGTGATATAATTAAAATATAATGAGGCAAATGGCTTTATACAGCAGGCAATGTACTTCAAAACATCATGCAAATATAAGGTATTGTAATTATGCAGAGCTGTCAGTCTCAAAGACCTCATTTTGTTTCCCGAAGTATCTAATTCATCTACAAGAAAATCTGGAGTCTAAGACAATTTGTAGTGGATAGAGGAAAAGCCTGATTCCAAAACCATATGCCACCACTGTTTCCATCTTGCTGAGAAAATCGGAATTAAGGGGGGCTAAAAGGGGTGTTAGGAGACTTGCTAACTCCACGGAACAGAGATAGTTATTGGAGGATCCAAGGAAAGACTGAAGAATTACATGTGCCCAAGGGAGGGAAGAAGAGGGGGGTCTTAAAATTTTAAACAAATGCCATAGACCATTTGAAGGGACTCAGGATACAAATCTAAGGTAAAATGAAATTGGAGCAAGGAGTGAACTTATATAGGCATTGGTTCTAATCCCTAATATGTTCCAATATGAAGTCAGTGCTCATTCATTCAGATGCAGCAAAATTCCAGTTTATTAGTTCCACCAAATAATTCTTTACAAAAATAACCAACCTGAATATTTCTCCTTTCTCCTTTCTCTTACTAACCTTTGTCTTTCTCTATTTCTTTCCTTGCTTGCCCAAATAGTCCCCAAAGGCAAGCAGGATAATTGCTGGAAGGTTCACAATGACATCAGCCACTGAATCAACTTATCTTATTAAAAACACTCACTGACAAATTGGTAATGTGTTTAATAAAGCACACACCCCTTAGAGATAAAGAGTTATTTATCACAAATTGAAAACCCTTATCCAGCCAAGTCACTGGTGATTAGAGATGTTACTCAGGATATCAGAGCCACAATCTCAGTACAGTTTCAATTAAATGATTTTGCCAAAGTTATGAAACCTTCATAAATCCATGAAAAATGGGTTTCTCTAACACCATGTATAATTAAGCATATATTGCTGTGCGGCTGGAAAATTCCATTGTCACCTGCATCAGCCTCGAAGATCAATTTGCATACATGGATCAAAGGGAATCTTACAGCTTGCTGGTTCATTTAAAAGTGAACCCTGGGGATTTTTAAGACCTTATTCTAACCCAACCCAGCCTACTGCTGTCATGTCATGTGGTTCTGACTCTAAGTGACCCCAGCCCTCAAATTAATCAGAATAAGAATGTTCTAACTTGTAAACAAACAAGTAATGGATAACGGCTTATGAAGGAGCTTCATTAATCTATGGCTCCAGTTTGTCTTTTCTGATGTATTTCTGTTCATTCCTTGTTTCTCTCAGGCCTCAATATTCTTGAACCTTGCTCAAATTAATGATATATTCTAAAGTCAACTAGAAATCGTATTATTTCATTCAATTTACCATACAAGGTTTAAGCAGACCCCTGAGGAGGGACAGGTATGGAATTCTAGGCACTCTCATGCCTTTCTTTTCATCCCAAGTGGGTGTCAGCAGATGGGACTTGCCAGATGAACTGGGGGTCCAGAAGTACAGGAGTGGAAAAACTACGGATGCCATGAAATAGCAACTAACGTCCTCTCATCTTCATTTCGGCCTCTATCCTTTCCCCTGAAGTGGAAAGGAGGAGCAGAGAAAGCAAGTGGCAGGACAGAGTGAGCAACTCTCAACACGCAGGAGAGAGTGAAGGGATAGAAGAAATTAGAACGAAGGATAAAGACGCAATCCCACTAGGGAAAGAAGATCCTGTGACAGGCCTTTGCATATTGTCTCTCAGGACTTCAGGCCCACCTTGCTCTAACAGGCCTAATGTGATCCTGTAGCTGGGAAACTGAGGTGATTGATTCCCTTGTTTGCTGGCTCTGCCAGTGGGAGGCTCTAGTGCTAAATTGGGAAGGCGCAGGGAGGGAAGAAGGGATTTCCTTCTTCCTTCCGTGTTTTGGTAAGCATGGCTTCAACAGCAGTCTCATGTTGCACCCTCAGAGGTCCCAGTGGCAGCTGGAAGACTGCTCGGGCTACCTGACTCACTGGGCCATACCAGCTAGGCCATCAGAACACCCCATCGGTGACCACAATCCAACCCCCACAGTGTGGCACTTGCTGGTTGGTCACCAGCCCCAAGCTGCTCATTCTCCAAGTTCCTGGGTTCTAACACCACTTCTCTGTTGTTTTCCCATCCTAGAGGTGAAACTGCTGCCTCTTTCAATTATGAATCCCTGATTTTCCTCCACTTTCCCACTGGCTCCTCAGCCTTCCAATACCTTGGTCACCAGGTCTGTGTCAAATGCCATCTGGTTAAATTCCTAGAGTAGTTTCTATATTCCTAACTAGATCTTAAATAGGACTCAGGACTGATTCATTCTAGTTTGACCTCCTGCTGAGAATATGCCTTTCCACTCCAGAGAGACAGAATGAGAATTTACATTTTAACAAGATCCCTAAGGGATTCTTAAGTATACATAAAAAGCTTATTAAAATATTAGAAAGTCAAAGTCATTGGCATGGAGTCAGAATTGACTCCTACCTGACCCTCCAGCAGGTTTTCTGAGGCAATAAATCACAAAGGAGGAGGAGAACACCCACCATTCTCCCACAGAGCGGCTGGTAGATTCAAACTGCCTACCTTTGGGCTGGCAGTGCAACTCCCTACCCACTAGGTCCTCAGAGCTCCTGTATTAACTTGTAGATTATTAAAATGCAGATTGTGATTCAGTATATCTGTGATGGAAATTCAACTTCTCAGTAAGATGTTGAACTAGAAGGAACCAGATCAAAGCCCTGATCTTAACTGACATGCTCAGCAGGGAAGGACTGTCAACAAAGGGGAAAAAATCCCATTTTTTTTCCCCACTGCTGGCAAGAGATTGGGGAGGAGGGGAATCAGCGTGTTATTTTTAGAAGCTAAAGGTGATTATGATAGTGTTAAACTTCCCGGCCATTATTCTTCATTCCTCCTTCAACTATACTGTGGTTTCCTAGCCACCTAAGAAGGACATAGTGTATGTATTTAAAGGTGATTCCAATGGAAAGAAAAAAAAATACAGGTATCTACAATAAGCCTCAGTACACATTAGCCACACAGGTATCAAAAGGGGTTTGTAATGATGCTAGGCAAATTATTACCCATAGGTTTCCCTCACCATTTCTTTCAAAAGATCCTGGCAAGACATAGATGCTATTAACTTTCAAGAATCAGTTGCAACATATCCAATTGGTCCTATGATTTGTAATTGGGAAACAGTCAACCCCCCCAAAAAAACAAAACAAAACAGTAAAACCTTAGTCTATAGCTTAGGAAAAGGTTCCCAGCCCTTGGTAGTTAACAACCCCATCAATAACTGCACTTCAGAAAACTGGACTGAACATCTTCCACCCAAGCATAGATCTTGCCCTAGAAATGAATTCAAGCTAAAAGAGAGTTGTTTAGAAAACTGGAAAAGCGTTAGTATTGTGCTGTGGTGGTTTGGCTTTGTTTTTTTTCCAAACACATGAATACCGTAATTATGTCATTTTATCTGTAGGGTATCTTTATTTCTCTTGTGGGTTGGCTGAGTTGTATTTTTATAAACTATTAAGCAATGAATATTTCAAGTGTAGGAAGATTATTCCCGAAGTAAATAACTTGAGTTGAAGAAAGGCTCACTTGTAGAAATTATGCACAGAATGAATTGAGGTGAGCACTTGAAAACGGAGCTCTGGCAGATGTTGAAAGCAACACTTAACTCCCCTTTCTAAGCATCACTGAACCCCCACAGCCCCAACCTGCACAGCCAATATAAAGAAGCAAAGCCAGCCTCTGGTTCAGTGGCTTAGAGGCAGTGAGGGAAGCTGGGGGGAAAATGCTAATGGTTTTCAGTCAAACCCAAAGCACAATATACAAGCCAGATAAAGTAAAGGTTTTTTTCTTATGCTTTCAACTGTTATTTGTGTGGCAGGATAAGGGCTTAACCTGATAAACATGGCGGTTTGGAGAGAATAGCCTCAGTTTTATGAAAAGGGTAGGGGGAACATATAAAATGATAGAGAAGGAAGAGCATAGGACAAATGTTTCACAAAGGTTATATTTACTTAACAGTTCCTTAGGCTAATTGGTGGCTCATCTTAAATTCTAATCTCTACCACCCTTTCTGGCCTCCAAAGCACAAGACACATAAACCCTCCTAAGGTTCCAGTCTCATTTCCTTCTTTATTTACCATTGTTGTTCTCAACTCTTCTTCATTAGATTCATTTCAAGTAAGACTGGTATAATAAATGCTAATTTACAGGGCACCATACTAGCTTTTAAAGTTGAACCAAGAAGTCAGGGGGAAAAATTGGATAAATATATTCTCTTAAACCAGTTAATATTTTCCCTGAAAACTGTGGGAAAGTTGTATGCAAAACATACAAATATAGTGATGCACAAATTTATGACAATTGTCTCATGATCTCTTTGACACTTTTTAAATATCCAGAAAAAGGAGAGAAAGGGGATTCTACAAGTTTATTTCTAAAATGAGTAAGGGAGCTAGTGTTGATGGGTATAACATGTAAATGTGCACACAGAATACGATTCTATTTAATTTGTCTACTTCATATGTATTTGCTGAAGATATACACATAGTTTGAACATTTACTCTATGTGGGTACACTTGGGTAGTAACCAAAAGGTCAGTAGTTTGAATCCACTCCATGGAGAAATCATACGGCTAAAGATAAATATTCTTTCTCCATACCTGGTTAGTTTGTATGTTGAGCAAATCATTCAAGAATCTGGATTCTGTGAAGAAGAATGTGGCATCAAGATCAGAAGAAGAATCATCAAAAACCTGGGCTACGCAGATGATACAACCCTGTTTGCTTAAAGTGAGGGCTTGAAACACCTGCTGCAGAAGATCAAAGACTACAGTTAAGTGATTATTATCAAAGACTTCAATAAAGACTATATCTCAATATCAAGAAAACAAAAATACTTGCCACTGGGTCAAGAGGCAACATCATGATAGATGGATAAAGGATTGACATTGTCAAAGACTTCATCATACAATCAACACCCTTGGTACCAACAGTCTGGAAATGAGGAGATTTATTACACTGGGGAAAGTCTGCAGTCAAACTTCAAATTATTGAGCAACAACGATGTCACTTTGAAAACTTAACTGTGTCTAATTCAAGCCATAGTCTTTTCAATCACTTGCTATGCATCTGAGAACTGGACAATGATCAAGGATTGCAGAAGATTGGATGACTTTGAGCTGTGGTGTTGGAGAAGAATGCTGAATATCCCACAGACTGCGAAAAGAACAAACAGATACATCTTGGAGAAAATGTACCCAGAGTGTTCCTTGAAGGCAAAAATTACAAAGCTTCCTCCCACATACTTTGGCCATGCTGTTAGGAGAGGGACATCATGCTTGGAAAAGTGAGGGTCAGCAAAGGAGAGGAAGACCCTCAATCAGATTGAGTGACATAATGACTGCAACAATGGGCTCAAGTATATCACAGATGACGAGGATGGCAAAGGATAGGACAGGTTCAGATGTGTTGATAGGATCACTACGAGTCATACTTAACTCAACAGCACCTAACCACAACAAAGATGTACAGCCTTGGAAAGCCTTTGGAATTAGTTGTACTCTGTACTATACAGCCACAGTGAGTTGGAATCAACTTGACAGCAATAGGTATATGTCCTGTATATTTGCTTGAATTATCATCTCTTTAAACTGCAAGTCTCCAGCAAAATATTTCACTTTTTGTTACTCCTAACATTATATTTAATTGGACAGATCTACTGTAAAGGACCTCAGGTAATTCTCTTTGACTTTTGAGACATGACTGGGTGGAAAAGAATGTATATAAAGCGTGTAAGTTCATCCATGAGTGGATTGGCCAGTTTGTCATTCTGCTGGATTTAAATTGACCAGGTTTAATGATATTTCTTGGGAATCTTGCTACTAACAAGGAATAAGAAGCAAAGAATGCAGTACATGATGTCCTTCAAGTTACCACAGTCAGGCCAGGACCTATAGAAAAATATCAACAGCAGAGAACCAAAGATACAATGGGAGACAGAGGTGACCCAGATTTGCTGCCCCATAATGCCAGAGCCAAGGTTCTTTTGCCCAAGATTACTGGAGGACTAAGAAAGTTTTGTAACACTGGCCTAAAGTCACAAGGCTTAAGGCTGAAGAGCCTGCAAACACACTTTAGAAACTGCCCTGACTGATTGTATCCTTTTGCCAACCTATTAACTTTCCTTACAATCATGTGTATGGGTCTATGAGGTCTGTGTAGCCATTGTAACAAATTCTGGGTCCAGTAGCGCAGTAGAGTTGGTGTTGGAATTAGTAGAACAAGGTACAGAAGCTTGGGGGGTCATGTCTGACCTCATGGGAATTGGTTTAGTACTGTAGATGTTACTAATGGGTCAGTATCCTCCTAGAGGGATGAGAGAGGCTGGAAGCAGAGGGAGGTGGATATGCCAGAGAAAAGGATGATTAATCATTGGGTTGTACAATTTGATGAGGGGGGGTGAGGGAAACGGAAAGAATTTGTTCAAATTTGTATCTATGTTTTATAAATAAACTAGTAGAGAGAGGAAAAAAAGTGGTAAGACATAGCAATCTTCATGCTGCTCTAACTTTTTTTACAACTACCAAAAGAACAAACATATCAATCTATCTTAAAGGAAGTATAAACATGGTGCTCCTTAGAAGCAAGGATGGTGAAACTTTGTCTCACATACTTTGGAGATGCTATCAGGAGGCATCAGTCCTTGGGGAGAAAAAAACCTACATAATGGGAAAGTAGAGAGTAAGAGAAAGAGAATGCTCTTCAACAAGATGGATTGACACAGTGACTGCAACAAAGGGCTTAACCATATCAGAGATTTTAAGGATTGTGCAGGAGAGGGAAGGATGCTTATCTGTTGTTTAGAAGGCCATAATGTGTTGTAATAGGCTTGATGGCACGTAATATCAACAAGAGCATTGGTATCTCACTCTATCCTTTGACCATTCATTAATCTCTTATATACCAAAGCTTTCAAGTTCAACGAGGCTGTAGGAGTTTCTGCAGAGTGTCCAGCAGGATGGATTAAGCACTGTGGACCGACCTTGGGAAGGGAAAATCACTCTGGGATGCATCCATTGGAATTCATCTCTACCCGCAATCCACAACTATCATTGGAGGAAGAGAATTTCTTCCTTGCACGAATTTCATCATAGTAGGGTAGGCACTAAGGATACAGGTGCCAACAGAATAGACCAAACTCCATAACTTATGTAGAAGGTTGTCATTGTTGTGTTGGGACTGACTCCTAACTGACCTTTCAGGGTCTTCAGAGGTTGTAAATTACACAAGAGTAGATTGTTCATCTTTTTCTCTCTGGGCAGCTGGTGGATTCAAACTGTATGCCTTTGGGTGAGCAGTGCAAGTCCTTATGGCTAAGCCACCAGAGCTCCCAACAGTAGAAGTCAGGAGATAGATATTAAACAGGCAGGCAAACAGTAGGTTGTCACCTACTAAAAGTGACAACAAGGAGCTATGAATGGATCCCGACTTGATGGTATACTTAACAATAAAGGTGACAACACAAGAATCTAAACATGATTTGAAGTAAAAAAAAAAAAAAGATCCAACAAGAGGAACAAATCTTGGAGGAAATAGTATTTACAAAGGTATTCAGTGGGAGGGAAAGTGGAGTTTTCAAGGATCAGAAAGCAAGCCAACATGGCTGGTGAAAGAAGATGACGGAAGGAGAGAGAGGATTCACTGAAAATTTTTCTCTGAGTCCAAAGAACTAAAACAAGGTCACTAAGGAGGTTTAAAGCATTAGAGTCTCACATAGAGGCAATAGAGATCTGATAAGGAAATCTTACCAGGGTCAACCATAAAATGAAAACAGAACAATCTGGATCACAACTCTGTGGATTTATCAAATGTTAGTAGACAATGAGTGTGTGTGTATTTGTGTGCACACTCACATACACACAGAGAATAGAGAATGAGGGCAAGAACTTAGAACAGTATCTGACATGCAGTCAATACGTAATAAATACTGGCTACTGTAGAACTCCTTAGAAAAGTCCTCACTTCCTCAAAGGAAGCCTCCAAATGGGATAAAACTTTAAAATGCCACAATTTTTCAAGAAATACTATTGTTTTTGTTAGGTGTCATTGAGTCAGTTGCAGTCCATAGCAATCATATGTACAAAAGAACCTAACACTGGCTGATGCTATGTTGTTCTCACATTCATTCCTATGTGTGTGAAGAATTCTTCTTCCAATCTTGATGCTGTGTTTATTTTTGTATAGGCAATCTTCTCAGATTATTTAATCAGCAATGCAGGTATGATGAAAGGATACAACTCGATGTACACCTATCCTGATTTTAAACTACATAGTATTCCTTGTTCTATCTGAATAACTGCCTCTATGTAAAGGTCTCATAGAATTGCAACCATGTGCTCTGGGATTCTCATTCTTCACAATGTTATTGATAATTTGTTATGATCCACATAGTCAAATACCTTCACATAATCAATAAAGCAAAGGTAAATGCCATACTGGCATTATCTGCATTCATGTCTTTTTAATGACCTTTTGCTTGATGTCCTTGATGTCATTCCACAATCCTTCTGGTCTTTCGTCAAGAGTATTTGATGCATCAAATCTAGTCTTGACATCGTAGTATATACTCAAGCCATACTTTGGCTCTTGTGGACTTGTTTTCGTTTTCTTCAGGTTCAAATGAAATGCACTTAAGAGGCTTAGTTGTGAAGAGTTGTACTGCCAACCAAAAGGCAGGCAGTTCAAATCCACAAGAGAAAGATGGGCAATCTCCTCCTATGTGATTTAAAACCTCTGAGAAGTCACTGAAGGGTCAGCTCTGAGTCAATTCCAACTTGATGGTACATAACAACAACAGCATAAGAAGCTGATAACCTATTCCAAAATTGGTCCCTTACCCTTTTCTGGCTGATGATGTTGAGCTTCTCCAGTGTCACTTTGCACAGATGTAGTTTATTTCATTCCTATGCATTCTAACTGGCTAGGTCCATATGTATATAGTTGTTGTTTATATTATGGTGGGGAAAGGTATTTGCAATCAATACGTTTTCTTGAAACATTGTAGCATGGAAACCTTTTGTGGGGTTTTTATCACTGAGGCCAGATATTCCAATTACTAATCCCTCTTTTTTGTTTTCAGCTTTCACATTTTACTCACCAGTACACCTTAATTGCATGTTTGACAAATTTCAGACTGCAGAAATTGCTAACAATTTACTTCACTTTCTTTCTCTTTGGCATTAGTGGTTGGTGTATACATTTAAATTAGTCATAAGAAAAGATCTTCCTTGTAGGCTTGTGGATGTTCTCCTCCACAGACAGCACTGTACTTCAGGAGAGATCTTGAAAAGCTAGTGCCTAGTCAGTGAACTATTCAGTACATTAAATCTATCCTTAATTTAACAGGACTTCACAATCCTAATGCTCTCAGAAATACCTAGAGAGCTTTGAAAATACTGATTCTTGGACACCACTCCAAACCAATAAAATTAGCATCTCTGAGAGGTAGAACCTGGGCCTGAGAATTTGTCAGGGTGTCCCTGTTGCTTTTATGCACATGTGGTCAGCTTTCAAATGTAGTGTGATATATGACATCTTGATATAACTTACTTTATTGATAAATAGTTATTTAATCTGTCATCAAGCCAGACTCCATTAGGGTTAAAAAAAAATAGAAGTTGAAGTCGGGATGGATTTTCTGAGAGCTAACTGGATTAGACAGGCAGCACTCCTTGTGTAGTATCCAAAATAACACTATGAAGCTCTAGAATTCTTTCCACCTTGTAAATTGTGCTGCTGGGTAACTGATTTTCTGTACTGCCTATTTTCCTTCCATTCCCTACAATTTCTCTGATTTGTAATGAAAAATGTCTGTTTGTTTTCTGTATTCACACATGAAATTCCTCTGGCTGGAATTTGGACTTGGAGTTGATTTAAGACTTCCAGGTTTTTATATATATATATATATTTTACGTGAAAGTGTTTTGCATGTGACAAGGACATGTATGTTGGAAAGGCAAAAGAAGGAATGTCATGGATTAAATGGTATCCTGCACAAATATGTGACAGCTTGTGCAGGCCATGATTCTAAGCATTGTGTAATATTCTATGTGTTGTAAATCTTAACCTCTATGATTTTAATTACTGATATTGTTGCCAGGTACTATCAAGTTGAGACCCACCCATAGTTGACCCTCCAAAGGGGTTTTCAGAGCCAGTTAATCACATGAGAGGAGACTGCTCATCCTTCTTCCGTGGAGCAGCTGGTGGACTCGAACCACCTGCCTTCAGGATTACAGTGCAGCTTCATGCCACTAGGCCACTAGAACTCCCTAATTACTAATACACAAATTAATTATTAAATTTTAAACTCTGTGATCTCAATTACTCGCATACAAGTACAACTGAAGCTGAAAAAAAATTAAAACAAGTCTACAAAAGCCAAAATATGCCCTTGAGTTTGTCCTATCTGAATTTAAAAACCATCCTAAGAAAATACTTCATGAACTGAACACTAATGCCCAAAGAGTTGTGGTCCGTCATCAAAGGCTTCATACATGAAGGAAATAAAAAGTCATTAAAAAGACAGAGAATAAGGTAAAGACTAAAATGGTTCTCAGAAGAAACTTTGATAAGTGATTTTTTAACACAGAGAAGCTAAAGAAAAAGGCAGAAATTATGAGTTTAGAAGGCTAAACCAATTTCAAAGGGCAGCTTGAGAAGAAAAGACCAAACGTGATGATGAAACATGCAAAAACATGGACTTAGAAAATCAAAAGAAAGGGAAAACCTTTGACATTTCTTTAAGCTAAAGAACAAAATTCAAACCTATAAAAATAGCGAAGAATTCTACAGTAGGCAAACTATTGAATGATGCACTATGCATCATAAGAAGATGGAAAGAATATGCAATCACTGAACCAAAAAGAATTGGCGGACACTGAACCATTTTAAGAAGGACTATATGATCAAGAATCAATGGTACTGAAGGAAAAAGTCCAACTATCACTGAGGGTATGAACAAAAAAGGTGTTTATACCCTATTCTTCCTTCCCCATTCCTGTGAGCTATCTATTTGTGTGTAAGCTTTTTTTCCTAGCACCACACAATTCTATTCATGTGTAAATTTTATCTTTTTATAATAGTAGTCTTATACACTGTTTACCCTTTTGTGATCACTTTTTGTCTTCTTGTTGTTAGGTGCTGTCCAATGAGTACGACTCACAGTTACCCTATGAACATTAGGTCTAAACCCTGTTCTATTCTATGCCATCCTCACAATCTCTGACGTGCTCAAATCCATTGCTGCAGTCACTGTCTCAACCCACCTGGTTGAGAGTCTTTCTCTCCTTCACTGTCCCTCTACCTTCCGAAGTATGATGTCCCTCTCCAGTGAGTAACTTTTCTTAGCAACATACCCAAAAGTAGGTGAGATGAAGCTCTGTCATCTTTGCCTCCAAGGAGCACAAGGGCTACACCTTCTACAAGACATATCTGTTTATTCTTTTGGCAGTCCATGAGATGTTCAGTGTTCTTTTCCAACACCACAGCTCAAAGGCATCAATTCTTGCATCAATTCTTCTGTCATCCTTAGTCATTGTCCAGTTCTCAGACACATAGCAAGTGACTGAAAAGACCATGACCTAAATCAGGTGCACTTTAGTTCTCAAACTGACATCGTTGCTCCTCAATCATTTATACAAGCCTCAGACTACAGATTTTCCCAATGCAATACATCTCAATCTCCTGACTGTTAGTACCAAGTATATATCAATTGTGGATCCCAGTTAGATGAAGTCGTCGACCATTTCAATCTTTTCTCCATCTATTGTGATGAGCCTTATTGGATCATTGGCTTTGTTTCCTTGATGTTGAGATGTACTCGACATTGAAGGCTGCAGGTTTTTTATCTTCTGCAGCAAATGCTTCAAGTCCTCCTTATTTTCAGCAAGCAAGGTTGTGTCGTTTGTATAACAAAGGTTATTTATGAGTCTTCCTCCTATCCATATGCCACATTCTTCTTCATAGAGTCCAGCTTCACAAGTTGTTACCTTAGCATATATATTAAACAGTTATGGAGAGAAAGGATATAACCTTGATGCTCAATTTTTCTAATTTTAAACAATGTAGTGTTGCCTTGCAAAGGGAAGAGATGTTGAAATAAGACAGTTTAATAGAAGATTTCAAAAGGCAGTTTGAGAAGACAAGGCAAACTACTCTAATGGAATGTGTAGACACCTAGACTAGGAAAATAAAAAGGGAAGAACATTTTGTCTTAGGAAAGAAAAAAGGTAAGAAAATCAAGCAGACAGAGGGGGAATTTTACATCTATCTAGGCAGAAGAACCAGGAATGGAGTTTATCTTTTCAACTCCTAGAACCAGGAGACATAGAGAAAACCTTCCCCTGGAGCCAGCATTTTGAATCTGAACTTCTAGCTTCCTAAATTGTGAGAGAATAAGTTAAGTTTGCTAAAGCCATTCACTTGTAATGTTTCTGTTATGGCACCACTAGATAACTAAGCCACATCTCACTTCATAGATGAAAAAGAATTGATATTCACAGAAGTGAATCCCCCTAGGTCACACACCAAGTAAATGGGGTATCCCTATTTACATAGTTATTTGTATTTAAATTCTATTTTATATTACTATTTCTTCGGATTCAAGAAATCTCTAGTCCTTCTTGTTGCTGTATATTCTTTAGCTACTCTTTCCATACTGTGTTCTATGACAAAGTATATAGCTGCAACACTCAGAAGCCCAAAAGGAAACTAGAGCTGAGGAAGACAAAGGTGGTAGGGTTGAGAAGGATCTAGAGGGTTGGGGAGGAGAGTATTAAAATATGCAAACATTCCCACCCCCCCCCATGTTTTCCCCATGGACAGTCCTGCCAGCATGGTCTACATCTACAGAGCTTTCTCTAGCTCAGAAACTTCTCCTCAAGTGTTATCAATGCCAAACGCTCGGGAATTATCTCTGATACCGTTCTTTCCCTCCTAGCCCATATCTCATTCAACAGTAAATTTTAGTGCTTATACCTCCAAAATATATGCAGAATCTGGCTGCTTCCCAACACCTTCACAGCCACAACCCCAACCATGACTTCCCACCAGGAAGAACGCCCCAGCCTTCTTCATCAGTTTTTCCCCTTCTCTACACTGTCCTCCCCACAACCATCAGAAACCAAACCCAAGCCCACTTTCCGTGGGATTTTTGAAGCTGCAAATCTTAACAAGAGTAGGGTGTTTCATCTCGCTGCTGAGGAGCCACCAGTAGACTCAGAAGAATGACCTTTCATTTAGCAGTTCCACATGTAACCACCAGGGCTCAAAACCTAAAATCAGATCATGCTGAGTCATGAAGCTGCTCTGACAGAATCTTCTAGCGGCTTCCCACTTTAAGCTGACCCAAATCCTGACTCCTCCCCAAGGCGTGCCGCTGCCTACCTCTCCAGTACCATCTCCTGTTGCACTCCTGCTCATTCGCCTTGGCCTTTCAGCTATCCAACTGTCATTGTTTGCTGCTGGCTCAGGGCTGCCTGGAATGGGTCTACCTTCACTGCTGACTTCTCCACTCCAGCATGACTGCCTCAGAGAGGCCTTGCCTCTTAACCATCTCTTAGCTAAAAAGGTCTCCATTCCCATCTTGCCAGTCACCGGCCAAGCATTGCATGGTTTCTCACTTACTGATGGATATTCTCTTAGAGGGGTAGCTAATTACATGTATGACCAGGACTGAGATTCTTTGGCCAGATATTCTATCCATCATAATCTGCTTGATGTGCTCTCCAGCCTCAAACTTGTCACTGTTTCTCACTTCTCTGCAAAATGAGCATCATAATTAACATGAGTCTTGAGATGACCTTCAGAATGCCAACTCTAAGGGCATGGTCAGAAAGAGAGACAACCTAGAGGCAAATCCTTTTCCTGCTCCTTTCCCAAGCACCTTATGTTGATTTTCCATGTGCATTGAGCCTATTCAAGGAGGAGACAGATAAACTTTATGTTAGTAGGCATCTTGTGAACATTCCATCAGCTCAAGCCAAGGTAAGAAGGTTGGAAGCAAACTGTCAGGACAGGAGAAACCCCGTACAACGTGACTCCACCAGAGAACCAACTCAAAGTCCACTGATCTGCAAGATAACCAAGTCCATGGCCAGTAAACAATGAACTGCTTCATCTCTTGAACATGGCAACGTTTAAGAATCAAACCAAGTCTAGAAAATGGACTGCTCCAAGTCTTCAGAAAGGATGCACCTCACTTAGGACAAATGACAGATCGGCCCATGGTTGAACATCTGGTCTTCTTTCTGCCTGTCCCCTTTAATTGCCACATTAACCTGTCTAGTAGTCCCTTTTGTCTGCAAAAGGTCTGTAGCCCAAGCTTTCTAAATGCTTGGACTTCCACATACAAGATCTGTAAGTAGCATTCAGAGGGTACAGGAACTTGGATGGAGAAAATGAAACACTGGACTGGTAGGCAACAACATAATGGAAGGAGAAAAGATTGAAACTATCAACAACTTCATCTTACTTGGATCCACAATTAATACCCTTGGTACCACCCACCAGTCAGGAATCAAGAGCTGGATTGCACTGGGAAAGTGTGCAGTTAGGGACCTGTCCAAATTATTTAGGAATAATGACATTAGTTTGAAGACTAAGGTGCATCTGATTCAGGCCATGGTATTTCACTTGCTATGCATCTGCATTATGCAGATGACACAGCCCTGCTTGCTGAAACTGAGGAGGACCTGAAACGCTTGCTGCAGAGGGTCAAGGACTGCAGCCTTCAATATGGATTGAGGCTCAATGTCAAGAAGACCAAGATTCTCACCACTGGACCAACTGGCAGCATCAAGATGGATGGTGAAGAGATTGAGATGGTTCACAGCTTTAGTTCGCTTGGCTCCACAGTCAACACTCTTGACACAAGCAGCCAGGAAATTAAAAGGCACATTGCCATGGGAAAGTCTGCTGTTAGGGACCTCTCCAAAGTACTGAAGAGCAATGGTGTCTCTCTGGAGACTAAGGTGCGTCTGATACAGGCCATGGTCTTCGCAATCACTTTGTTATGCATCAGAGAGTTGGACAATGACCAAGGAGGATAGAAGGAGAATTGATGTCTTTGAGCTATGGTGCTGGAGAAGAGTATTGAATGTACCATGGACTGCTAAGAAAACAAACAGGTT
Organism: Elephantulus edwardii; assembly: GCF_000299155.1. NCBI lineage: Eukaryota > Metazoa > Chordata > Mammalia > Macroscelidea > Macroscelididae > Elephantulus > Elephantulus edwardii. Next base: position 598,612 of record NW_006399790.1, read on the forward strand.
CATCCTGGAGAGGGTTAAACTGGGCGGTTCCCTGGAGGCAAGGATTCTGAGGCTCCGTCTAACATACTTTGGACATGTTGTAAGGAGGGACTAGTCCTTGGAGAGGGACATCATGCTTGGGAGGGTGGAGGGACAGCACAGGAGAGGAAGGCCCTTTAAGAGGTGGATTGATTCAGTGACTGGGGTAATTAGGATGGGTGTGTCAGACAGTGTGATTGGCACAGAACAGAGCAGGTTTTAGGGATGTTGTACATAGGGTCGCTATGAGTCGCAAGCGACTCGATGGCACATAACAACAACAACATGCATCTAAGGGCTGGACAACAAATAAGGATGACAGAAGAAGAATTGATGCCTTTAAGCTGTGGTATGGGAGAAGAGCACTGAACAGCCAAGAGCACATGGACAGCCAAAAGAACAAACAAATATGTCTTGGAGAGGGTGCAGGTGAGTGCTCTTTGGAGGCAAGAATGATGAGGTTCACCTCACATACTTTGGGTATGTTGTTAGGAGAGGCTAATTCTTAGAGAGGGACATGATGCTTGGAAAGGTAGAGGGTTGGCAAAGGAGAGGAAGATTGACATGGTGACTGCTGCACTGGGCTCTAATGTGTCAGCAAGTGTGAGGATGTCATAGGACAGAACAGGGTTCAGATCTGTTGTGTGGGGTCACAGTGATTCATACTCGACTCAATGGCTCCTAATAACAACAACATCAACAAAAATGCCTAACTAACATGTCACATTTTCTTCAATCTAACACAGGCGGCAGTACACAGAAATATTGTATTGGTGACTTTGCAACCATGAAAAATCACAGTGATTTTACTATCACATTTCGGTTGTTGGGATATCTTGAAATACTTTTAACATTCATCACTACATCGAAATTAAGGCAGTTATGAGACCTGCCGCTGGATCTTGTTATTTAACACATTAATAAAAAAGCACATGTATTACTCCATCACAATTGTTTTTAATATTTTGAAAGCTGTATTTCAATATAATTGGCTTCCTTTGTTATCTTCTGTATTATATTGTATGAATTTAAGCATATTTTCTGAAGCTTCACGAGACTTCCAAAGCTGTCTGTGGTACCAAAAACTACTGAGTGTCTGCCCTAGCTCCCACCTTGGATCATAGACTAAATTGGCCAAATCCTCTCTGATTCTTCAGAATCGTTTATGTTTTAAGCATCTTTGCAATGCAGATAATGTTTGCCTTCCCTACCTCTACACAATGCCGCACTCATTCGTCCCTGTGTTTCTTTGCCTCCACAGGGCATGATACCCTTTAGTGGACATTCACGCCCACCTATAATATTCCCTGAAACACAAATGAAATTAAACACTGTGATTAAAAAATCAACTCCATGTTTTAAGCACTCGCAAGTCATCTTGAGCAGAAATGTTGGCCCCTCAACCTCACCAACATCCCTGGTTGAGAATCACTACTGAGTGAACAAACATCCTTGGCAAAGGACAGTAGAACATCGAACACTTCCTTGGCCTGGCCTACCCTCTCCTAGGAATTGACCTCACTGACTTCCCTATTCCTGACAGAATCTCAGGCTGACTGCCCCATTCCTGGGAGGGCTGTGGGAGGGACTCCTTTGGTGGTGGTGTTTTTAGGTTTCACCAAGCCAGCAATCAGTCATAATGGCACTGTGTATAAAGGAACAAAATACTTCCCAGTCTTATGCCATCCTCACAAATGCCACTGCCCTTGAGCCCACTGTTGTAGCCACTTCGTCAGTATCTTCCTCTTTCTCTCTTTTCTGCAAGATGTTACAGGACAACTTCCTTTTAATTCTAATATGTCAAGTGTGGGCTTTCTGAAAAACAAGTTTGCCAAATATGACATGGAAGGCAGAAATCACCGAGAAAAGGCAAGAGAGTCCAGAAACAAGTTTGTCTTCAGAGAGCACTTTCTTTATCCTAGGGTGACTGCAGTCCGGTTTCACCCAGACTGACCTGGCACAAATTTTAGGGTACTCTAGCCTCTAGTATATTTCTTCCTCTCTGCCTGGTTGCAATATGAAACTTGGGTACTGCAAGTCTTACCCAGAGGGATCCCATGGCTGGCACAGCTGCTTTCTGACATCTCTCCAGGTGTGGGCAGAGTAAGAAAAGAAGCGGACCAATGGCATAATCCAAAAGAAAGGCAATATCTGAAGGGCAGGAGGTGGATCTGGATTCTGGGAAGAGAGAGAGAGCAGAAACTACAGCAGAGAGGCACTACCCCAGAAGAGCCTGGAACCATGAAGAACTGTGCGGGGCCTGATTTGTGTGGCCTTCTCTTTGGCTCCCCCTTGAGGCCCATACTGGTACTGCACTTGGCTCTACTGCACAGCCTCTAAGGAACTCTGGTGACTCACTGTTGTTGCTATGTGCCATTGAGTCAATTCCAACTTATAGTGACCCTATGTGACAGGACAGAACTGCCTCAAAGGATTTCTTAGCTTGTAATTTTTATGAGAGCAGATTGTCAGGATTCTTCTTCTGCAGACCTGCTGGGTTGGCAGCTGAGCATTTAACTACAACACCACCAGGGCTCCCTAGTTATGCAATACTTCTCTCTCACATATGTGCACACATGAGTGAGTACACACACACACACACACACACACACACACACACACACACACCTTAGTACCTGCCCCATGCTCCCAGCACAAATTCACAGTCCCTTTCTCCTTTTTTCTGACAGACTAGGAAAAGCTAACAAATGTCTTTCCTGAATCCTCTTGATTTCAGGAGTTGTCACTTGCCATAAGCCTGGCCATTAAGGCATAAGGAGAAATCTACTGCTACTGATTGGCTTGTAGTGAAAATTACTTTCCTGGTATAAGAAGGATACATAATGTTTTCCTCTTCTTGCTGCCTTAAAGGCAAACCTGAAGTCTAGCAATGTAACATCCATTTTACCCACAGAAGGCAACTAAAATCAAGGGAAGGCCAAGGGTATGGCCTGAAGACTACCACCAGACTTTTAGTTATGTGGGGAAAAGAAATCTTTTTTTATTTGCCTAATTTAGTCTTCACTGGGATTTGTTACTTGCAGACAAAAGCACTCCAAACTCACACAGAACAGCAGAACAGTCCGTCCTTCTAATAGCTCTCCATCAGTTCAAAGTAGCCATATGTCTCTGTTTTCATATTTATGTGCCATAAGACTTATCCCTCTCTAGGTTGACACCTTTGGACAAGAGTACCACCAAGGTTCAAATTCAATCTTATATCTAGATCTGACCTATGTTAGCCCCAAGACTTGCCTCATCACCCCAAATCCCTACACAGTTTCCACAGTGCACAATTTCAAAAGGGTCAGGTCTGTTATGTTTATGACATCAACTTTCTCAGCTTAGCTCAAATACCACTCCTCCATGAAGTGTCCTCTCATAACCCCAGTGTGAAGGGACCTTCCTTGTCCTTGAATGCCACTCACACCATTCATTTAGTGCTGAACACTTATGGCACAGTTATGCATTGTTGTAGTTATCTTCCACCTCTGGGAATCTGTCTGCGTTAGACATCCCACATATCAACTCTTACAATGCCCTCTCCTTCCTTTTAGTAAAGCCCTCACCACTTTTTCCACCTTCTATCAACTTCTCAAGCTGCTTCTGTCAACATGGTAAAAGGTAATGAAGCAAATCTCCAAAATCCAAAGAATAACGCATGTAAAAGTGAGGATGAGGTGGAAATAAATTGTGCTGAATGAGAGAGGGGCTGTGGTAGGTGAGTGTGGCAAGTAGGAGCATACATTTTGAAATAAAGTAGAGGAAACACTCTGATAGGATATTTTCAGGGTATTCAAAATGTGAAACTCATTATCATTGAGTCAGAACTTACTCAGGTTTTCAGAAGCAGTAAATCACAAGGTAGAATACTGCTCATCTTTCTCCTGCAGAGTAACTGACTGGTGGATCTGAACCACCAGAGAGGCTCCATTTTGGGTTAGCAACACAACTCCCAACAGGTTGCACCATCAGAAACAGAAAAATTCTTTGGAAGAATACCTTTTGCGGAAGGGGTTATTTTGATTAAAAGTGGAAAAAAACCAAAATGGCCATAGTTTTCTGACAAAGCTCCACATTACACGAGGAAAAAAAAAGATAGAAAATACCTAAAGCATTAATATTATCACATTATAATCTTTAAGTGTAGAGGAGACCTGAGACACTCTCAAAAAATGTAAAGCATACCCCAGCATTTAATTTTCTCTTGGACTTCCAATCAAAAAGCAACTTTTTGTCCCAGCAATAAAAAATGTGGAGACAAGGCATCAGAAGAGTGGAAAATCATATACGTTCTCAGTACATTTACAAAAACCCAAATCAGTCTTTGCCCTTTGCTCTATCTTCACCCAAATATCCAATTAAAGGTGAATCTTTTCTTTGAAGGTTGACCAAGGGATGTAGTTGATCTCTTGCACAGAATTAAGTCTGGCCACTTTCATGTTTTCTAGTTATGTTCCACACTAGTTTGCCCAGAATCTTTTACTGTGATCCCTTTTAATATTCCACAGTGAAAGCCAGGCACCATCTAGTTCTTCTGATCTCTCGGTTTTAGAGGTTCAAATTCATGTGCTCCATTAGTCCTCTGCATTGTTTGTATGCACTTTGCTTTTCCTCCATCTTTTTAGTTCCAGGCAGAGAGACCAATAATTGTAAGCTTTTAAGACCCCAGTGACTACTCACCAAAGCAGAATGGCAAACATTGTCTTTGTGGGTGGTCTACATTATGCCAGTTGAATTTGACATCTCCCAGTCAAAGGTGACTTTTTCTAAAGCTCTCAGGGGCTTATGGGCATCTATGGAGGTAGTGTTCTCCTTGCAGATTAATAACTATAGCCTTAAGCAAGTGCCATTTCCTCCACAACTTTACCAGCATGAAAGAATTAGCAGTCTCATCGTCTGCCTCTGGATCCCTTTTATGTATTTACTTCCTGCCTCTGTTAGAAAAATCTGTGTTTACTAATTTCTTCGATGGGATTGATACAAAGCCATCTGTTAAATAAGAAATATTCTTATATATATAAGATAATCAACAGATATGGCTCCAAGTAGTGATTTTTTAAAAAATGACTACTTAAATATTGACTTGGACTGTGCCCATTTGATGTCAAAATAACTGGTTTGCATGAGAACATTTCAGTCAAACAATTAGCTGTTTGTGTCTGCATCATGCCAAATAATGTGGTTGATTGTTGTTCTATTAGAAAATTGACTGAAGTGACCGGTGGTTTTTGGCATCATAAAGCATAGCCTAGATTCCTTTATGAGTACCAGGAGACCAAGACAGAGGAATAAAAAAAGATCTTCCTTTTCTTTAAACTCCCAGGACTATTAATAATAAAATATTGTACTGAAGGGAATGTTTCACTAAGGAAGTATCACTTAATAATATCAGTTAATAGTCTTTTCTCTGGGGTTTTGTCACCACCTTATTTCACCTTTATTGTTCTACAGAGGAGTTCATTGCTATACCTTGAGTGATACAATTGCTTTATAGAGACCAAACCCAAATTGGCTCCAGTGGGGAAAAGTAAAAACAATGCCACGTTAGGGGCCCTTGAGTCCGTTTCAATTCACAGAAATTCCATGTAACAGAGTAGAATTTCACTGTAATGTTTTCTAGGTTGTAATCTTTATGAGAGGAAATCATTAGGTTTTTCTCCTGTGGATTCACGGGTGGATATGAACCCATAAATTGTCAGTTAACAGGAGAGAACTTGGCCACATGATGGCTCTGAACAGTATGTCTACTGGACTGATGATAAGCGAGGACATGAACAAGTGGAGGAAGAGTCATAAGAACATGTTACTGTTGTGAAGTCATCTCCAACTCATGGTGCCCCTATGCAGAATAGCACGAAACTCTGCCTGATCTTTTCCCGCTCTCACACGTGTCAATTCCTCGCATGGAGGGTCTTCCTCCTTTTTTTATGACAAGTATGTTGTATTTCTCTCAAGATGTTGTTGTTGTGGTTTGGTGCTGTGGAGTCCACTGTGACTGATGACAACTCTTCGAACAGCAGATGGAAACTTTGCTTTATTGCACACCATCCTCACAATCTCCACCGTGCTTGAGCCCACTGTCTCAGTCACTGCGTCAAATCATTTCTGTGATGGTCTTCCTCTCCTTTACAGACTCTCCTTTTCCAATCTCAATGTCTTTTTCCAAAGATTGATCCCTCCTGACAAAATGTTGTATGTGAGACAAAGTTTTGTCACACACACATACACCCTTGCCTCTAAGGAACACCCTGGTTACACTTCCTTCAAGACAGACTAGTTCTTTTGGCAGTCCATGGGGTATTTGATATTCTTCTCCAATACCATAGTTCAAAAGCATCAATTCTTCTTATTCATTATTTAACTTTCAGATGCATAGGAAGCAACTGAAAGTACCATGGCTTGAATTACATCCTTGCTCTTTAGCACTTTTAAGGAGATCATTAACAGTCACTTTCCCCAATGCAATATATCTTTTGATTTCCTGGCTGATTCTTCCATGGGTTTTAATTGTGGATCCAAGTAAAATGAAATCATTGGCAAATTCAATCTTTTCTCCACCTATCATGATGCTGCCTAATGGTCCAGTGGTGAGGATTTTTGTTTTCTTGATACTGAGGCACAATCCATTTTGAATGCTATGATATTTTTAATCTTCTTCAGTAAGTAGTTAGACTTTTTCACCTTCAACAAGTAAGCTTGTGTGCTTTATATAAGATTGTTGATGAGTCTCCTTGCCAGTCCTGATGCCATATTATTCTTCATATAGTCCAGCTAGCTCCTTCTAAAAACATGCCCAAAATATGTGAGATGAAATCTCATCATCTTTGCTCCTAAGGAGCTTTCTAGCAACAGATTTGTTGGTTCTTTGGTAGCTCATAGCATATTCCATTCTGTCTGAGAATTTCACTTCCCTTTTAACCCCCTCCATAATTTTGTTCCTCTTCTGGATATAAAATGTGAAAACATCATGTTGTTGTTGTTGGTGATGTTACATACCGTTGAGTTGGAACCAACTTATATCCGACTTTCTAGTGAGTATTCAGAGACCATAACTTGCATAGGAGATTGCTCATTTATCTTCCACAGAGCAGTGGGTGAATTTGAACCACCTATCTTTGGATTGGTAGAGCAACTCCTTACCACTAGGCCACCAAGGTCCATACACATCTCTGATAGTTCATGGTACACAAGAATCACTTAAAAAAGGTTCTAGGAAGGATTAAAATTGTAGTTGTCACAAGAAGATGTGGACATTTCAGTCCCTGTGTGTGTGTGTGTGTGTGTGTGTGTGTGTGTGTGTGTAGTTGCTGTTAGACAATGAGTTAGCACAGATTCATAGTTGAGCCTCAATTGGATTTTCAGAGGCAGTAAATCGCATGGGAAAAGACTGCCTAACTTTCTCCCTTGGAACAGTTAGTGGATTTAACTGTGCTCTTTGGAATATATATAAACAAATCCAATTAAGTAATCGATATATTAATCTAATACATTTGATGGAGCTCTGGTGGCCTATTGGCAAGAAGCTGTGCTGCAATCCCGAAGGTCTGTGGTTCAAAGCCACCAGCTGCTTCACGGGAGAAGGATGGGCAATTTCCTCCCATGCAATTAACTGCCTCTGACTCTATGGTAACCACCATACAAAGGGAAGACTGCATGGTTGAAAATTGGGAAGGGCATACGCCAGGGATGCATCTTATCTCCATACCTTTTCAACCTATATGCAGAACAGATTATCCGGGAGGCTGGGCTCTATGAGGAGAAATGTGGGGTCAAGATTGGTGGACGATTTATCAACAGTCTATGTTATGCAGATGACACAAGCCTGCTTGCTGAAACTGAAGAGGACCCGAAGCGCCTGCTGCAGAGTGTCAAGGACTGCAGCCTACAATATGGATTGAGGCTCAACGTCAAGAAGACAAAGATTCTCACCACTGGACCAATTGGCAGCATCAAGATGGATGGTGAAGAGATTGAGATTGTACACAGCTTTAGTTTGCTTGGCTCCACAGTCAACAGTCTTGGCACCAGCAGCCAGGAAATTAAAAGGCGCATTGCGATGGGAAAGTCTGCTGTTAGTGACCTCTCCTAAGTACTGAAGAGCAATGGTGTCTCTCTGGAGACTAAGGTGGGTGTGATACAGGCCATGGTCTTCGCAATCACTTGTTATGCACCAGAGAGTTGGACAATGACCAAGGAGGACAGAAGGAGAATTGATGCCTTTGAGCTGTGGTGCTGGAGAAGAGTACTGAGAATACCATGGACTGCTAGAGAAACAAAAATATTTGTCCTGGAAAGGGTTAAACCGGGTGGCTCCTTGGAGGCAAGGATTCTGAAGCTCTGTCTAACATACTTTGGACATGTTGTGAGGAGAGACCGGTCCTTGGAGAGGGACATCATGCTTGGGAGGGTGGAGGGACGGCACAGGAGGGGAAGGCCCTCTATGAGGTGAATTGATTCAGTGACTGGGATAATTGGGATGGGAGTGTCAGAGACAGTGCAATTGGCATAGGACAGAGCAGAGTTTAGGGCTGTTGTACATAGGGTCACTATGAGTTGCAAGCGACTCGACAGCACATAACAACAACAACAGTGGATTTAAACTGCATGCCTTTGGGTTATGTTGTTGTTACGTGCTGTCAAATTGATGGCAACTCATTGTGGCCTTATGTACAATAGCTCTGAATCCTTCCCTATCCTGAGTTAATCTCACTGTCTCTGGCACACCTACTCCCATTAACCTAGTCACTGAGTCAATCCCTTTCATCCTGGGTCTTCTTCGCCTGCACTGTCCCTCCACCCTTTCAAGCATGATGTCCTTCTCCAAAGACTGGTATCTCCTGACAACATGACCAAAATATGTAAAATGGAGCTTCAAAATCCTAGCCTCCAAGGAAAACATGAATTCACCCTCTCCAAAACAGATCTATGTGTTTTCTTGGTGGTCCATGGTATGTTCAATATTCTTCTCTGGCATCACAACTCAAAGTCATTGATTCTTCCTCTATCATCCTTAGTCATTGCCCAGCTCTCTAATGCATAGCAAGTAATGTGAAGAAGATGGCCTAGATCAAACACACCTTAGTTTCTAGACTGTCATTGTTGCTCTTCAGTACTCTGGAGTGGTCCCTGAGAGCAGATTTTCTTAATGCAATTCTTCTTTTTATCTCCTGACTGCTGGTGCCAAGAGTGTTGATCGTGGAGCCAAGCAAGCTGAAATTGTGAACAAACTCAGTCTCTTCCATCTATCATGGTGCTGCCAATCAGCCCCATGGTGAGAATCTTTGTTTTCTTGATGTTCAACTTCAATATTGAAAACTACAATTCTTGACCTTCTGCAGCAAACATTTCAGGTCCTCTTCTGTTTTAGAAAGTAAGACTGGGTTATGTGCATATCTCAAAAGAATCTCCACAATCTAATGAAGCAATTGATTTATTAATCTAATACATTTTCTAGAAAATCTTGGTGATTTTCTTTAGTTTATCATGAGGATTTTCAAGTAAGATTTAATATTTAAATAAAAAAGAGGTCTTTCACCAGGTGACTTTAAAATACACAGAAAATACAAGAGAGATTGCCACAGTTTTAAGAACTAGTAATAATATTAAGCAGGAAAAAGTTGTTGTGTATCCTGATAAAAAGAAAAGAAAAAACAGCTGGTGTTCAAAATGTTAACACAGAGCTGCCACATAACCCACAAATTCTATTCGTAGATAATATATCAAAAAAGAAATGAAAGCATATCCCCACAGAAAAACTTGTATTTCCTGTACATAAAAGCATTAGTCATAATAACCACAATATACAAACAATACAAATGCCCATCAACAGAAAAATGAATATGTGGAATATAATACATACATACAACATAATATCATCCAGTCATAAAGAAGAAAACATTGTACATTCTGCACTGTGGATGACTCTTGACGATATCATCCTCAGTGAAAGCAACTAAACACAAAAGGCCACATATTGTATGACTAAATGTGTACGAAATTTCCACAAGAGTCAAAGGCACACAAACAGAATGTACATTAGTGGTACCAGGAGCTGCAGGCAATTATTCAAATAGGAGTTTTTGTTAATGGGTGCAGAGTTTCTCTTTGGGATGAGAAAAATGTTTGAAATTACATACTGGTGATGGTTCTTGGGTGACACAAAAGCTTTACACTTAACTACAATGACTAAGGATGACAGAAGACAAACCAATGCCTTTGAGCTGTGGTTCTGGAGAAGAGTCTTGAACATACCATGGCCTGCCAAGAGAACAAACAGGTTCTTCCTGGAGAGAGTGAAGCCAGGTTGTTCCTAGGAGGCAAGGATTTTTAAGTTCCATCTCACATACTTTGGCATGTTGTCAGAAGGGACTGATCCTTGGAGAAGGACATCATGCTCGGAAGGATGGCAGGACACAGCAGGAGAGGAAGACCCCAGGTGAGATGGATTGACACAGCAACAGGAGTAATGGGGGTCGTCGTTATGTCAGAGACAGTAAGACTGGCTCAGGACAGAGAAGGGGTCGCAGCTATTGTACATAGGGTTGTCACGAGTTACAGGTGATTAGATAAAACAACAACTACTACTACTAACCTAAAGGTTGAAGGACTGAAGCCACCCAGCAATGCTGGGGAAGAAATTCCTGGTGACCTATTTCTGTAAAGATTTCAGCCAAGAAAACTCTATGGGGCAGTTCTGCTCTACAAAACATGAGTTGTTTTTAATATCAACAGGTTAGGTGTTTTTGCTTTTGTATTTACAGTTGTTGGCTGCATGACATTGTGAATACATTAAAAACCATTGAATCATGTCTTTTTAAAGGGTAACTATGATATGTGAATTATATATTTCAATTAAAAACAACAACGAAACAAAGAAATAAACAAAAACTGTATGCAAACCAATAAAGAAAAAGAAAAAAAAAACCGAAAAGAAACTGGGGGGAAATTGAAGCTGTGTTTTCTGTTTTGGTTGAGGCTTGGGTGTGGACTATTGATTGCAACTGGGTGTGAGCTGATTGGATTTGGCCTTGTATTCAAAAGCCAATTTGGTCACCAGTTTGGTGCTGCTTTCCAGTCCAGGAAGAATATGAGTGGAACAGTTGGATTCTCCAAAGGTGTATATTCTGTTTTGGCTGAGGCTCAGGTATGGTCTCTTGCTTGTAATCGGCTGTGAGTTGATTAGATTTGGCCTCATATTAAAAAACCCATTTGGGCCTGAGGGCTTCTAAGTAGTATAGCACTGACCTGTCAATTTGCTGTACAGAAGTAACTCATGGTTGCTGTGATATTAAATACTGTGACACTGGTGTGTCATATGTGATAATGGTTACCAATGGTGGACAGTGTTTGGTGGAGCTCTCAAATTAAAACAGGCTTAGAAGCAGGAGTGGCATCTACTTTTGCAATAGCTTGCCTCCAGAAACTCTATGAACTTATAGAAATGATGAAAGTTATGTGTGTTCAGGAGTTTCATTCATAGGGTCACTATGAGTCATCTAGAACTCGATGGCAGTTAACAACAGCAATAAGATGAAAGCAAAACTTCAGGTACAGATATATGAATGGATGGGTATTAAGATACCTAAAATACACCTCCAACTCCTAATATTTGTGGTAAGTGGAAATAAGGCTAGCTAAACATGCAATCAAGATTTTACTGAAGATTATCCAAAAACGACTGGAACAGCACATCAACAGAGAACTACCAGAAGTCCAGGCTGGGTTTAGAAGGGGTCGTGGTACTAGGGACATTGTAGCTGATGTTACATGGATCTTGGATGAAAGCAGGGAATACCAGAGGAATGTCTATCTGTGTTTCATTGACTATGCAAAGGCATTTGACTATGTAGATCATAACAAACTATGGCTGACTCTGAGAAGAATGGGAATCCCAGAACACTTGATCGTGCTAATGCGAAACTTATACTTGGACCAGGAGGCAGTCGTCAGACCAGAGCAAGGGAACACTGCATGGTTCAAAATTGGGAAGGGCGTACGCCAGGGATGCATCCTATCTCCATACCTTTTCAACCTATATGCAGAACAGATCATCTGGGAGGCTGGGCTCTATGAGGAGAAATGTGGGGTCAAGATTTATCAACAATCTGCGTTATGCAGATGACACAACCCTGCTTGCTGAAACTTAAGAGGACCTGAAGCGCCTGCTGCAGAGTGTCAAGGACTGCAGCCTACAATATGGATTGAGGCTCAATGTCAAGAAGACAAAGATTCTCACCACTGGACCAATTGGCAGCATCAGGATGGATGGTGAAGCGACTGAGATTGTACACAGCTTTAGTTTGCTTGGCTCCACAGTCAACAGTCTTGGCACCAGCAGCCAGGAAATTAAAAGGCGCATTGCCATGGGAGAGTCTGCTGTTAGGGACCTCTTCAAAGTGCTGAAGAGCAATGGTGTCTCTCTGGAGACTAAGGTGCGTTTGATACAGGCCATGGTCTTCGCAATCACTTGTTATGCATCAGAGAGTTGGACAATGACCAGGGAGGACAGAAGGAGAATTGATGCCTTTGAGCTGTGGTGCTGGAGAAGAGTATTGAGAATACCATGGACTGCTAGAAAAACAAACAGATTCATCCTGGAAAGGGTTAAACCGGGTGGCTCCTTGGAGGCAAGGATTCTGAGGCTCCGTCTAACATACTTTGGACATGTTGTGAGGAGAGACCGGTCCTTGGAGAAGGACATCATGCTTGGGAGGGTGGAGGGACAGCGCAGGAGAGGAAGGCCCTCTATGAGGTGGACTGATTCAGTGACTGGGACAATTGGGATGGGAGTGTAAGAGACAGTGCAATTGGCACAGGACAGAGCGGAGTTTAGGGCTGTTGTACATAGGGTCGCTATGAGTCACAAGCGACTCGATGGCACATAACAACAACAACAACAACATAAATTATTTCAATTGGCAAATGACCTGGAGTCGTAATTGCTGAGACAACTAGCCCTTTTCTTCTATAGGTGCCCTTCCCACACAGAATTCTCACAACTTTCTAATGAAACAGTGCCAAGAACGTGCTCATTCATTTGGATGTCCACTGTGCTGCTACTTCTTTCCAAACACCATGAGGCTCTCATTTATAAAAGATAGCTGCTATCTGTTAATTTTTTATTATGTGTTCATGTATGCCCTAATGATGTTTTATATTTGCTTCAAACCCAGCCAGCCCTTTCTTATCCCCCAAATTAAAAACAATAGGCAAATTATAATTTTGAAGCAAGGTGGCAGATACAAAGACATTCATTATACAATTCTCCTTACTCTGTGTCTGCTTGAATTTTCCAGATAAAAAGATTTTTAAGCACTTATTATTTGCTAGCACTGAGGTAACCGCATAGATATAGTTTAATTGGTATCCGCTATTACAATCACCTTTTTCAGATGAGAAAAATGAAGTTTAGGGAGGAAATGTCAGCCAGGATTGCAGTCTACTAAAGATAACAAAATCTGAGCTAAAATACTGAAGCCAATCGAACTTATTCTTCTGTCATATACAGAGTGCATAAGTAAACACTATTAGAGTTTGCAGAGTGATTCAATAATGTAGCCATTGTTCTCTAGCTCTTTTCTTCCTGATTACATTTTGGCTATTACAGATCCAACCATTGAGTTTACAGCCAAAGCAAGGAAAGGGGGAAAGGTAGAAGGGACAATGCTAGCCTTCCGGACACACCTATGAAAAAGAAAGAGCATTCTCATAGTCCCCCTTCCTCATATTTGCTTAGATGTAATTGGCCAAACTGTGTCACATGGCTACCCCAAGCTTTAAGAGTGGCATGGCAGAAAAGGGTAACTAACAGCGCCTGACAAAAAGGTTGAATAACTTGCTCCTGGGGCAACCAGGAACCAAACCTAACTAAGTCTGTCTGATTCCCAAATAGATACTCTGAATTTAAATGGTAACTGTTTTCAATGCAAATGTATTTTAAAATGGCAGGGTTTTAAAAAAAATACATTTTGAAGATGTTTCCATTTCTAAGGCACAAAAAATGTTTCATTAAACTGGCCTGATATTTATAGTGCTGCAACACAAATGTCAAGAAAAGAATGAGTATTCGATAAGATAAAATACTGATGCTAATTTTTGCCAATATGAATTCTGTTGTTATGTGCCACAGAGCTGGAACCAAGACATAGCTGACCCTTCAACAGGTTTTCAGAGGCAGTAACTCTCACAGGAGGAAACTGCCCATATTTCTCCTGTGGAACAACTGGTAGATTTGAACAGCCTACCTCTGAGTTGGCAGTATAACCCTTTACCCACCAGACAACAAAGTTCCCTCCAATGGGCTTATGAATGCTGTAACGTAAAGTATGAGTGTGTCTTGATTCAAGGATAAGCTTCTACTAGGGAATGAATGAAGGTCTTCTCAACAAAGGACAGAGTCATCAGTAAACTTCAGGGCTGGGTCCTAGAGTCACAAGAAAGGGAAGAATCAAGATGAACCAAACATTGGAGACTTTCCTGAGAACTCTTCTACGTATCGGCTATGGAGACATTTCATTCTCCCCTTCCTCAGTTTTCCCTGTTTGCCTTATCCAAAGCAAGCTATGCCATTTAAACCGTTTACCTTAAGCTTTAAATTACTAATAACTCAATTCCCTTTGTAACAAGGACATTTATTAATCCACCTAAAAGTCCACCTTATGAGTTGGGACTATCTATGTTCATAGGCAAACCAAACAAAACAAAAAACCAACCCAGAGTCATGTCTCTCTCTCACACAAATGATTTGAGATATTTCATTATGTCCCTCATTAATTGAGGGTCGCTCCTAGGGAAGTTAGCATCCTACGTTTCAACCTGCCCTATGACCAGGGAGTTAACCATCATCATCCATGGAAACAGCAGTCAAGAAATTAAAAGCCTTGTTATATTGGGGAAATCTGCTGTCAATGACCTCTCCAAAGTCATAAAAAGCAACAATGTTGAACTAAAGTGCACTTGATCCAAGCCATGGATTTTCCAATTGATCCCTATGCAACTGAAAGTAGAATGAATGAGGAAGACCAAAAAAGACTTGATGCCTTTGATCTGTGTTAGAGAAGAGTATTGAATATACCAGAGACTGACAAAAGAACAAATAAGTCTGTCTTGGAGGAAGCGACTAGGGTGCTTCTTAGAGGCAAAGATGGTGAAATTTCATCTCACATACTTTGTACATGCTTGTAAAAATGGCCAATTCTTGGGAAAAGATAGCATGCTAGGAAAAGTAGAGGTTCAGAGTAAAAGAGGAAGACCCTCAACGCTATTGATTGGCACAATGAGTACCACAACGGATTAGAGCATGACAGAGACTATAAGGATGGTACAGGATAGAGCAGGGCTCGACTTGTTGTTCACAGGGTTGTTATGAGTTGTAGTTGGCTTTACCTAACAACAACACAGCTTGGGAATAGCTTCAGACAGAAGAGAAAGAAAGTTATCAGCAAATATAGGAACTATGTAGACTGAGCTTTAAATTTGGACCAACAGGACAAGTGCATCTCTCTACACATGTTCTCCGAATCCCACCTCTATCACCTTGATTGGTTAGATGTGCCTTCTCTGCTCCCATTGCGTATCAAAGTTCTGCCACACTAAACAATTCTATTATTTTTACCTGTTGACATCATTAGCCTGGGCTATGGACATCTTGAAGTCAAGTCTTTGTATCTCTTCATGATTCACACTTAGTGAAGTGTTTTGGATCTTGTGATGGATTGAATTGTGTCTCTCAAAATCCAAACTCAAATTCAAAGTCACTGCCATCAAGTCAGTTCCAACTCAGAGAGACACACCCTCACATTTCTGAGACTGTAAATTGCAAAGGATAGAGAACGTCCACCTTTCTACCACAGAGCCACTGACAGATTCAAACCTCTGTCACAATTCACCACACAGCTGCCTTCTTGTTGAAATCCTAACCCTTGTATTTGTGAATGTGATTCCATTTACAAGCTGAATTCTTAAACATGTCATCAGTCAGGTAAGAATGAGGTATTATCTGAATGGGGTGTATTCTACTCTTCTTGGACTGATGGAGATATATCATCATCACCATCATCATCTTTATTGCTCTCATTTTATGCATAGAAGTCTGAGGATACAATGAGGAGAGAGCGGGATGAGGGTGGGGGGGGCATCACTGGTGACTAGGTTAGAACTCACACCAGTTTCTGCTGCTCGGTGCGCTCCAGGAAGTAATAGCATTCACCTGAGGCTAAACCTTTCAACCCATAGCAGAACAGATTTTTCCATATCTGGAATAATCCCTTTTACAATATTCAAAAGATGCCTGCAGGTGGAAGCAAAGCAGCCTATAAATGCCAAGTCCTGCGCTTTGTCTGAAAAAGGAATCTTTTCTTTTTCTCTCCCTAACTTAGCCTCTCCTAGGAGCTACCTCCTGATGTTATTTTCCTACAATTCTAATATTTGTGAATATTTAAATCATATCTTTACTATTAATTCATGCACCAGCATAATGCCATTCACTCCAAGGAAGCGATCAGCCATGGGGAACAGAATGCCTTGTAGCTCTGTGATTTTTAAAAGTCAAAGCAAGAAGTACACTGTTCTAATAACAGAAGGGATGAAGTGCTTTGTTCTTAGGTTATGCTCTGGAGTACTTTTTAAAAAGGATTAAATACATAAACATCAAAGAAAGACTGCCCTGGAGCTAAAAGTTGTACTAGGAAACCCCCTGCTTTCTTATGTCCCCTTTGTTTCAGATATAAGACAATGGATCTGTTGATTATAATGATCCTAGTTCACTTTGCACAATAAAGGAAGAAAATTTAAGAAGCTTTCCATATAACAGCTATTACTTACCGTGTAATCATTTTTTAAAAAAACGATTAATTCCAACATACATAAGGCTCGAACCTACTTGCTTGCTTTTTCTTAGAGAACCATTTTAAAGTTTTCCATTTTAACAATTTTGAGGGATTTTTCTTGGTAGAATCCAGACAAGGACTGCAGAAGTTTTGTCCTCTGCAAAAAGAGTGGGTTAGATTAGATCAGCAAACCCTTTGGGTTCCATAACAATATTTTTGGTGATCCACAGACTTCCTCCTCTAAGGAATGTCAAACATCAGGAACGATTTCAAGTACTGAAATACTGATTAATGGATAGGCCACAGTATCGCCATGTTAAATGAATATCAAATACTGAAAAAAAACATTAAATTATTTATAATATTCGTGGCATATCATATTATCCAATTAAGATATTTTCATATCTTATAATATACGGTCAAGACATTTTAGAAAAGAAATAAAAGAGTAATTTTCTGCTTAATAAGCAGAATGACTAAAAAGAAAATCATGGGTTCTCTATATACCTCTATTAACAATGTAGCCTGGAGAAGTTGTTTCATTTCTTTAATTTTCAGTTTCCTCTGTTTATAATGTGTTTGACAATATTTAATACCCCACTGAGTAATTCTGCAAATTACCAAGGATAAAATATTTTAAAGTGACTAGGACTAAACATGACATATAAAGTTCATTAAACTATTATTTTCCCCTATTATCTATAAATCAAATAAGTTTTAGCCTAAAGACTCCCCCAAAATGTTAGTTTATATTTCCCAGTCAGTTCTATAATTTCCCTTTAAATCTTATCCTCCTCATACAAATATTTAACAATGATATAAAGTATTGGACACCATTTTAAATATTAGGTAGGAGGTTCAACAGTGTAAATGTCTTTTTATTTTAGCTAGTCAGCCATAGAATAGATGATCAACACCTGGATAGTATGTATAAAGGCCCTCTTTAGCTCTAAAATGTCTCTAAAGTAACTTAGACACGAAGAAAACAAAAATTGAGGTAGGGGGAGCTAGATATAAAATGAGCTGTCGATGGTGCTGAAAATTAAAACTATACCTAAATTCCTCTCATTTAGGTGCAGTAGGAAGAAAGCCATATTAGTGGAAAATCTGCATTGAAGCTAATTTGCTATCAACAGAGTGAAATTATGCAGGTATTCTGAGTAAGAAGTAATTATCCTCCTAAAGTAATTCAGAATTGTGAATAGAGGAGACCACCAGCAGCTCAATCAAAAGACTGTTATGTGCTGAATCCTAATTTCCTGCTCATTGGCTTAATTTATAGATCATTGAAAACCATATTAACATAACTTTACTGCTTTCAATGTTCCCAGCACCAAAACTAGCCCTTGGAAAATGTATCTAAGCTAGTGTTTCATCCAGCCGGTTCAGAATAATGTAAAGATTAATTTATGGTGGCACAGGCAGAAATATGTCAGGCTGCAAAAGGTTGGTAGTTCAAAATCTACCAGTTAATCCATGGGAGGAAAAATGAGCAGTCTCTTCCCATAAAAATTCACAACTTCTGAAACCCATTGGAGGATCCATATTAGTAGGACTCAAGTCAGTGGCGATTGGTTTTGATTTGGTTTGGGCAATGTTAATTTGCATATATGATCACACAGTTCTGAAGGATTATTTGAAATATACAACTATCCATATTATTTATAGCCCACATTTTTCATGTGGATTGAAAATTTTTGAATATGTAAAGAGCATGGATAGCACTTGAAGGACTAATGTGTACCTGACAAGACATGATATTTTAGAGTGCTTCATATGTAAGTGAAAGTTATAAAGCATGAATGAGGAAGGTTGAAGAAGTGATGCCTTTGAACTGTGGTGTTGGTGAAGAATACGGAATAAACTTTGGACTACCAAAGGAACAATCAAAACTGTCTTGGAAGAAGTACAGCCAGGGTGTTCCTTGGAAACAAGAAACAAAGATGGCAAAACTGTGCCTCACATACTTTGTACATGTTATGGGGAAGTCCTTGGAAAAGTAGAGAGTCAGTGAAAGAAAGGGAGGAAGATGCTCTCAGTAAGATGAACTGATATAGTGACTACAGCAATGAGTCTGCGCACAGAAAAGACTGTGAGGATGGACACAGCTGGCAGGCTTCCCTTCTTTTGTGCACAGGCTCAACAACAACAACAAAGTAAAAGTTCACTTACTTACTCATCACTGAACACACTGGACAATAAATTTACTTTAAAAAATCTTCTTTTAAAAAAATGGTCATCATCCTGAGCAATCAATGTTCTTTTACTCTAACAAATCAAGAACATATTTTTTTTAAATTTTTATGTGTTGTTGTTGTTGTTGTTGTTCTGTGCCGTTGAGTCGTTTGCGACTCATAGCGACCCTATGTATACAACAGCCCTAAACCGTGCTCTATCCTGGGCCAATCTCATTGCCTCTGACACATCCATCCCGATTACCCGTCACTGAATTAATCCACCTCATAGAGGGTCTTCCCCTCCTGCGCTGTCCCTCTACTCTACCCAGCATGATGTCCCTCTCTAAAGACCTGTCTCTCACTACAACATGTCCAAAGTATGTCAGACGAAGCCCCAGAATCCTTGCCTCCAAGAAGCAGCCTGGATTAACCCTATCTAGGATGAATCTGTTTGTTTTCTTGGCAGTCCATGGTACATTCAATACTCTTCTCCAGCACCACAGCTCAAAGGCGTCAATTCTCCTATCCTCCCTAGTCATTGTCCAGCTCTCTGATGCATAACAAGTGATTGCAAAAACCATGGCCTGTATCAGACGCACCTTAGTCTCCAGAGAGACACCGTTGCTCTTGAGTACTTTAGAGAGGTCCCTAACAGCAGACTTTCTCATCGCAATGCGTTGTTTGATTTCCTGGCTGCTGGTGCCAAGAGTGTTGACCGTGGAGCCGAGCAAACTGAAGCTGTGAACAATCTCAATCTCTTCACCATCCATCCTGATGCTACCGATTGGTCCAGTGGTGAGAATTTTTTGTCTTCTTGACATTGAGCCTCAGTCCATACTGAAGGCTGCAGTCCTTGTAATTTTGATATATTTTTTTTAATTTTATACCATGACTTGATGGCATATAACAATGACAACAACAATTGATTTCTTTACAAAGTTTGAATACATTGTTTTTCACATCTTTCCCATTTCCTTTACCCACACACACATCAAATTGTGTGATCCTATGATTAACACCTCCCCTGCCCGCCCATCCAACATATATTTCTTGAAGTGTGCTATGTGCTGGCAATAAAAATTGAAGAACCACACTGCATTTATTGTCAAAAAAATGTTTCAAAAATCTATCCTGAATTAGTGTTTTAAGTGATAGTGTGCTATCTATATGCCTAAGTGAAGAACCAAGGAACTTTGGTGGCATAGATCAGGTTGTGTTAGGGTGCTAACCCAAAGCCTACATCTTTCTGTGAGTTTGAATGTGCCAGTGGATCTGCAAAAGAAAGATGGACAATCTTCCATGTTATTTACACTCTGAGAAACCCAAAAGAGGATCAGTTATGAGTCTATAATGACTCGATGGCAATGAGAGAATGATGAGGAAGACCAGTTAATATAAGAATATTGTTCAAGCTTATTCACCAACCACTAACACTAAAGGAGAAATTAAAGAATTACCAACTTCTGTCTTGTGAAATTGCTCCAACATGTAATAAAAAACATAGATTACTAGTGATTGGAATGCAAATGTTGAACAAAGAAGTAGTCATTTGAAAATATGGCTTTCATTATAGAAACAATGCCAGAGATTTTACGAGAGAATTTTGCAGGACCGATAAACTATTCAATGCAAATATATTCCCCCTCCCCCCAAATATAAATGGCATACATAATGCAATACACAGGAATCACATTAACTACACTTGTGAAAAGAAGATGATGAAGTTGTTCAGCAATCAAAGCAAAACCAGGGGCCAGCTATGGAACAATCAATTGTTCAAGTGAAAATTCAAGTTAAAGCTTAAGCAAATTAGAGTAAGTCCACAAGAGTCAAAGTTCAGCCTTGAAGATAGCCTATCTGATTTTAGAGACCATTTAAAAAATAGATTTGATGTATTGAACATTAGTGACTTATTAATGACAAATCAGTTGTCACATGACATCAAGAATATCACACACGAAGAGAGCAAAAGGTTGTTTAAAAGAAAAAGAAGACAGACAAAAAAATAAATAAAACAGATTGTCAAACTTGCTTTTAACGATGAAGTGAAAAAGCCCAACAGAGTATTTAAAAGGTTGGCTCAATAGGATAAAGTATTTAAAATTAAGTGTGCCGTGGCTTGGAGTTAAGAATATCAAAAGAGAAGGGCACACGTGGTGTTTCTCAAGCTAAAGAACTGAAGGGAAATTCACGTCTCAATTTGAAATACTAAAAGATTCTATAGGCAAAATATTGAACGATGCAGGAAGTCTCCAAAGAAGATGGAAGGAAGCAATACAGAGAGTTACTGTATCAAAAAGAAGGCTATTGTTCAACCTATTTAGGAAATAGAATATCATGAAGACTAGGTTATACTGAAGAAGTCCACGTGCACTGAAGACACTGGCAAAAAACAAGGCTCCTGTAATTGACAGACCACCAATTGAGATGTTTCAACAAACAAATGCAATACTGGAAGGGCTCACTCATTTATGCCATGAAATTCTGTAGTTAGCTACCTAAGCACTCAAGCAGAAGACATCCATATGTGTACTTATTTCAAACGAAGGTGATCTAACTGGATGTGGAAATTATCAAACAACATAATTAATATCACATGCAAGCAAAGATATTTTATGATTTTAAAAAAATAGTTGCAGCAGAATAACAACAGAGAATTGCTATACAAATAAACTGAATTCAGAAGATGTGGAAAGGAGGGATGTCTTATTGGTGTCCGATATTGGCTGAAAGTAGAAAACATATTATTTTTTAAAAAAAATATTTTCTTGTGTTTTCAGGGAGCTCTGGCAGCCTACTGGTAAAGAGTTGCACTGGAAACCCAAAGGTATGCAGTTCAAATCCACCAGGACTCTACAGGAGACAGATGGGCAGTTTCCTCCCGTACGATTACTTGCCTCTGAAAACCCACTAGAAAGTCAGCTGTGAGTTGGCTCTGATTTGCTAGGAACACAACATCACCTGTGTTTTATTAAAGAACTTTAATATGTTTCACTGCTAAGCATACAATGGCAGTTCACATTCACCAGTTGCTCTGCAGAAGATGGGTAGTCTCTCTTGTAGAGATTTACAGCCTCAAGAATGCAATGGAGGGTCTCTGAGTCAGAACTGACTAGTCATCAGTGGGTGTTTGGTTTGTTTTATTGACTATGCAAAAGTATCATAACAAAATAAGGATGATATTACAAAGAATGGGAATTCTAGAAAACTTAATTATGCTCAAATGGAACCTACACATAGATCAAGAAAAGTCACTGAAAGAGAATAAAGGAATGCTGTATGATTTAAAAACAGGAAAGGTGTACATCAGGAATGTAGGCTCTCAACACTCTAATCTGTATGTTAATTAAAAAATTTGAGAAAGTGGCTTCTATGAAGAAGAATTTGTCCTCAAGATTGGAGGAAGACTTGGTAACAACTTATGAGATGCAGATATCATAACTTTGCTTACTGAAAAAGAAAAGAATTGATGCAGTTACTGATGAAGACATAATACATTGGGAAAATCTGCTTTAAAAGACCTCTTTAGTTTTAAGAAGCAAAGATATCACCTTAAGGACTAAGGTGCACTTGACCCAAGCCATTGTATTTTCAACTGCTTCACATTCTTCTTCTTGTTGTTAGGTGCTGTCGAGTCAAGAATGACCCATAATGAACAACAGATCTGAAACCTATCCTATTCTGTGCCATCCTCACACTTCCTGACACATTCGAGCCCATTGCACAGTCATCATATCAATTCACCTGGTCCAGGGTCGTCTTCTCCTTCGCTGACCATGTCCCTCTCCAAGGAATAGCCCCTCCTAGCAATATGCTAAAAGGATGTGATGTGAAGCCTCCTCATCCTTGCCTCCAAATAGCACTCTGGCTACACCCTTTCCAAGACATATTTGCTTGTCCTTATGGCAGTCCATGGGATGTTCAGTGCTATTCTCCAACACCACAACTCAAAGGCATAAATTCTTCTTCTGTCTTCCCTATTCACTGTCCAGATCTCAGATGCATAGCAAGTGATCAGAAAGACCATTGCCTGAATCAGATACACCTCAGTTCTCAAACTGACATTGTTACTCCTCAATAACTTAGAGTGGTCCTTAACTGCAGACTTTCCCATTGCAATGTCTCCTGATTTTGTGACTATTGGTACCAAAATTGTTAATTGTGGATTCAATACTGCTTCATACGCATTCAAAAGTTGGCCAACAAGTAAAAAAGACTAGAGAGAAATCAATGTCTTTGAATTATGGTGTTGACAAAGGATATTAAATACACTATGAAATGCCAAGAAAATTATGTGTTTTAGAGATATTAAGCTAGAATAATCCTCAAAAGTAACAATGGTGAGCCTTTCCCCCCATGTACTTTGGACCTATTACCTGGAAGGACTAGTTCCTAGAGGTTAATCATGCTTGGAAAAGTAAAAGGTCAATGAAAAAGAGCAAGACTCTCAAGAAGATGCATTGACATAGTGGCTGCAATAATGGGCTCACAATGGTAATGACGGTGAGGATGTTGCAGAACTGGCCATTGTTTTAATCTGCTTATTATTAGTCAGAACTAACTCAATGGCACCAATAAACTATGTGCCATGTTCTGGCATTGATATCTGATTGTGGAATCAAAAGTGCAAGGTAAGGTTCTTGACTTTCAGAAAATTAGCAGATGCTAAGGCTAGAAGGTCTATCTGTGTTTCATTGACCATTCAAAGGACTTTGACTATGTGGATCACAATAATTTGTGGCTAACCTTGAAAAAAATGGGAAGCCCAGAATACTTAATTGTGCCAATCTGAAACCTATACTTGGACCAGGAAGCAGTATTCAGAACAGAGCTAGGAAACACTGCATGGCTCAAAATCAAGAAAGGAGTGTGTCAGGAGTGTGTCCTGTCTCCACTCATTTTTAATCTATATGTGGAACAGATCATTCAGGAGGCTGGACTTTATGAGGAGGATTGTGGCATCAGGATTGAAGGAAGACCAAAAAACTGAGTTATGCAGCCTTGCTTGCTGAAACTGAGGAGGACCTGAGGAAGCTCAGTATTGGGCCAATTAGCAGCATCATGATAGATGGAGAAGAGATTGAAATTGTTAACAATTTCAGCTTGCTTGGCTCCACAATCAACAGTCTTGCCACCAGCAGTCAGGAAATCAAAAGACAAATTGCATTGGGAAAATCTGCTGCTGGGGACCTCTCTAGAGTACTAGAGAGCAATTATGTCAGTCTGGAGACTAACGTGCGCTTGATCCAGGCCACAGTCTTTGCAATTACTTGCAATGCATCAGAGAGCTGGACAATGACTAAGGATGACAGAAGAAGAATGGATGCCTTTGATTTGTGGTGTTGGAGAAGAGTGTTGAACTTACTGTGGACTGCCAAGAGGACAAACAAGTCTATCCTAGAAAGGGTGAAACCAAACTTCTTCTTAGAGGCAAGGATTTTTAAGATCCATCTCATATACTTGGGGCACGTGGCCAGGAGGGACCAGTCCTTGGAGAAGGACATCATGCTTGAAAGGATGGAGGGGCAGCGTAGGAGAGGAAGACCTTAGATGAGATGGGTTCACTCAGTGACTGGAGTAATAGGATTAAGTGTGTCAGGGACGAGAAGATTGGCTCAGGATAAGGCAGGGTTCAGAGCTTTTATACATAGGGTCACTATGAGTTGCAGTTGACTTGATGGCACATAACAACGACAACAACAAGGTTAGAGATGATGAAAATGGTATATAGGTCATGCCAAGATTCAGATCTGTTGTTTATATAGCGTCACTATGAGTCATAACCAAGAGCCAGGGACGCCATGCCTGGCCTTGGGTTGAAGGCACCGGCGGCTTTAAGACGAAAAGGAGAAGAGGAGGAGGGAGAAGACGACCATAATCGCCCAGGTCGTTTAGCCCTGGTGTACAAGTTGCCGTCCCGCTGTCACTTGTGGTTGCTGTGAGGATGAACACTGTGACACAGATCTGTCAAATGCATTAATGGTTGGCTACCCAGTGTGAACTGAGAGTGTGGTGAAGTTTACCGATTAAACAAGCGTGGAAGGAGGAGTGGCATCCACTTCCGTAATAGCTTGCCTCCGGAAACCCTATGAACCTGGAGAGAGGATGAAAGGCACCCAAACGTCGAGGACTCTCCTTCATAGGGTCGCTATGAGTCGCCTGCGACTCGATGGCACTTAACAACAACAACATGAGTCATAAACAACTCAACGGCATTGAACAAACAATAGCAAGGTAAGAGATATGTGAAATATTATCTATATCTTTTATGAGCTCCGAGATACTGTTAGGATCTCTCTTTCAGCATTTGTCTATTGGGGTTTATATTTTAATCTTCCATACAGGATTGGACAGGGTTTAGAGCTGTTGTTCATCGGGTCTCTATGAGTCACACTCAATTTGACGGCACCTAACAATATATTTATTCAGCTCTACTAGACTACAAACTACTTACGATCAGGTAACTCTTTGACAAATTTCTCTTAGCAGTTTACTATAGCACAAGGAGTTTGGTGGCATAGTCCATAGGGAGATGCACTACTAAACCATAGTCCTAGTCCACCAGCGTCTCTGAGAAAGAAAGATGAGCAATATTCTGTGCAAGTAACAAACAGCCTCCCAAAAACTAGCCTGAGCTGTACGGCAATTCCAAAGGTGTGTGGTTTGAATCCAGACCATAGCTGTTCTGAGGGAGAAAGATGGACAATCTCCTAACGTGTGATTTTACTGCCTCTGAAAACCTACTGGAGGGTCAGCTATGAGTCAGTTCTAACTTGAGGGCACATAACAACAACAACACAACTACCACAGCAGGATCTTTCTCACAGAAGGAGCAACAACATACCACAAATTCATTATTGAGTATGGCAGTCCGATAGGTTATCTTAAATGTATGATGCAGTACTTTAAGAGCCCTGAAGAATGGAAGGATTCTTGAAAGGTGAAAAAAGGCCATACTTTCTGTTTGGGGAAAGTGGAGGGAAGGAATGGAACTGGCTGCTTCATCCCACAGGGAGTATGGTGAGCAGAGACAGCCAGACAAGTATGCTAGAATGTTTTTCCCCAGATCAATGCATGACACACTCTTTTGTTAGTATTCAGTCTTACTCAAGAAAATCGGTTTTGCATGCATTTTCCCCTCATGTCTTCATGGCCAATTCCTTTGAAAGGCTCATGATGTCACTAAAGACCAGCTGAGTTGGCCAAGAATCCTGGAGGACCCGGACAACTAATCTGAAGCATGCTTTTGAATACACAGCATCTCTGCACAGCAGTGCATCTTTATCTTAAGCATTCTACATAGACCGTGTCACACATGCTTCCCATCTTCAGGTGCAGATTTAAAACATCTTCAAAAGCCTCTCAATGAATGCATTTTAGAGAAGTACATTGATGTATAAAGCAGCTTCTTAGTTTGCTAAGGCTGAAACCTAACAAATATGTGATGATGACATCCCCACTGAAGGTAATTCTGATGTTTCTGAGGAAGATTATCCACTCAGAAAGGACAATATTTGTTATATTTGTTATATTTTGGCCTTCTCTGCATGTGTTCTCATTCTCCAAGCAACTGTCCTGAGTTCTTACCAAATGTACTATTGAGATGGTTTGAAGTTGATGGTAAATGGACTCTATTAAAAGTGCCACCTTCAAGTGTAAATTCTCAAATACAGTTTGCATGGTCCTGCTCTGCATAGTGATTTCATAGTTGATCCCAAATTGGGTTTAAGATTAAAATATTACACTATTTTTCAGCTGAGCTCTGGTTGTTTAGGAATAAGGTGTAACACTACAACCCAAATGCACCTGGTTCGAATTTAACAGCTTCTCCATGGAAAAAAGATTGACAATCTCCTCCTGTACAATTTACTGCCTCTGAAAACCTGCTGTATGGTCAGCTATGAGTCAGTTCTGATTCAACAGTACACAATAACAACAACATTATTCAGCTAGAATAATATTTTGCAAGCAAGAAAAAGGTGGTATGTTTGAAAACAAATGAATGCCTGATAAATTGAATAGACAAGACTTGTGTTTCTAATCTTATTAAGTTGGGGTTACCCAATAACTCCTGTTCTCTAATCATCACTCTTTCCACTTCATAGTCAATCTCTGAACAAGACTGAATCAAGACACTGATACGATTACATATTATTGTTATGACAGGAGTTATGAAGTTAGCATAGTAGAGTAGACTTGGGGAGAGGGATTGAATAATAATTGGAAGAATTTTTTTTTCCAAAAAGAAAAGCTAAGGGAGCTCTGGTGACCTAGTGGCAAGAAGCTGCACTGCAACCTCAGAGGTACGTGGCTTGAATCCACCAGATGCTCTGCTGGAGAAGAAGGGGAAATTTCCTCCTGTACCAGTCAGATCCAATTTGACGGTACACACACACAAAATAATAAAATTAAATTTTTAAAAAATTTAAAAGAGGAAAAGCTAATGGGGAGGCAGGGAGAAAAGTGCTACAATGAATGAATGGGAATCCAAAGTCTCTGTAAACTTTCATTAAAATAAATTTTAAATTAAAAAAAGACACTGATTAAAGTGGGAATACTTCAGTGATTTCTCAACAAATTTAGTCCCTTGTTGCTTCCAATTTAGCAGTGAAATCTGTTGAGAAGTTTGTATAAAAATATGGTGATGGTAGCGATGGTTGTTAGGTGCTGTTGTGTTGGCTACAACTTAGAGCAACCTTATGAACAACAGAGCTATTCTGGGTCATCCTCATGACATTTGTCATACTCAAGCTCACTCTGGCAGTCACTGTGTCAATCTGTCTTGTGGAGGGTATTCCTCTACTTTCCCAAGCATAATGTCTCTTTCCAAGAAATAGTTCCTCCTGAAAATATGCCCAAATTTACTGAGCTAAAATGTGATCATCTTTCCCTCTAAGGAGCTCTGTACTTTCTTCAAGACAGATTTGTTCTTTTGCCAGTTCAGTCAGTACTCTTTTCCAACACAATTCAAAGGTATTGATACTTTTGTCATCCATATTCATTGTCCAACTTTCAGATACATAGCAAGTAATTGAGAAGGCCATGGCTTGGATCAGGCATACCTTAATCTTCAAACTGACATCATTGCTCTTTAGCACTGTGAAGAGGTCTTTGACAGAAGATTTTCTCAATGCAATGTCTTTTGATTTATTGACTTCTGCTGTTACAGTTATTTATCATGGACCCATGCAAAATTAAATTCTTGACAATTTAAATCTTTTCTGGAAGAGATCTATATTTGTTCCCATTCCAAAGAAGGGTAACCCAACAGAGTGTGGAAACTATAGAACAATATCATTAATTTCACATGAAAGCAAGATTCTACTGAAGATTATCCAAAAATGACTGGAACAACACAGCAGCAGAGAACTATCAGAAGTCCAGGTCGTGGTACTAGGGATATTGTAGCTAAAGTTAGATGGATCTTGGATGAAAGCAGGGAATACCAGAGGAATGTCTATCTGTGTTTCATTGACTATGCAAAGGCATTTGACTGTGTAGATCATAACAAACTGTGGCTGACTCTGAGAAGAATGGGAATCCCAGAACACTTGATCGTTCTAATGCGAAACCTATACTTGGACCAAGAAGCAGCTGTCAGAAAAGAGCAAGGAAAAACTGCATGGTTCAAAATTGGGAAGGGAGTGTGCCAGGGATGTGTCCTGTCTCCATACCTTTTCAACCTGTATGCAGAACAGATTATCCGGGAGGCTGGGCTCTATGAGGAGAAGTGTGGCATCAGGATTGGTTTAAGATCTATCAACAATCTGCGATATGGAGAGGACACAACCCTGCTTGCGGAAAGTGAGGAGGACCTGAAGCGCTTGCTGCAGAGGGTCAAGGACTATAGCCTCCAATATGGACAGAGGCTCAATATCAAGAAGACAAAGATTCTCACCACCAGGCAAATTGGCAGCATCAGGATGGATGGTGAAGAGATTGAGATTGTTCACAGCTTTAGTTTGCTTGGCTTCACAGTCAACACTCTCGGCACCAGTAGCCAGGAAATTAAAAGACGTATTGCAATGGGAAAGTCTGCTGTTAGGGACCTCTCCAAAGTACTGACGAACTATGGTGTATCTCTAGAGTCTAAGGTGCCAATGATACAGGCCATGGTCTTGGCAATCACTTGTTATGTATCAGAGAGCTGGAAAATGACTAAGGAGGATAGAAGGAGAATTGATGCCTTTGAGCTGTGGTGCTAGAGAAGAGTATTGAATGTACCATGGACTGCCAGGAAAACAAACAGATTCATCCTGGAAAAGGTCCAACCGGGCTGCTCTTTGGAGGCAAGAATTCTGAGGCTCCGTCTAACATACTTTGGACATGTTGTAAGGAGGGACCAGTCCTTGGAGAGGGACATCATGCTTGGGAGGGTGAAGGGACAGCGCAGGAGGGGAAGGCCCTCTATGAGGTGGACTGATTCAGTGACTGGGGCAATTGGGATGGGTGTATAGGAGATGGTGGGATTGGCACAGGACAGAGCGGAGTTTAGGGCTGTTGTACATAGGGTCGCTATAAGTTGCAAGCGACTTGACGGCACATAACAACAACAACCACCATTGGTGAGGATGTTTGTTTTCTTGATGTTGAGATGTAATCCGTGTTTAAGGATGCGATGTAACCTTTGATCTTCTGCAGCAAATGTTTCAAGTCCTCCTAACTTTCTGCAAGCAAGGTTGTATCATAAAATATAATGCAAGTTGTAGATAAGTTTTCCTGATGACACTGTCTTCTTTATATAATCCAAGTTCTTGAATATTTTTCCCAGAATACAGATTGAATAGATATGGGAAAAGTATACAGCCCAGACGCATACCTTTCCTGATTTTAAACCATGCTCTGTTCCCTTGCTCTGTTGGACAATAGCATATTGGTCTAAATGTAGATTTTGGATAAACACAATTAAGTGTTCTGGAATTCCATTTCTTCTCAATGTCAGCCACAATTTGTAATAATCTACACATTCAAATGCCTTTGCATAATATAAAATGTGGCAACAGACACCTTATACAAGATGTTCAATTCAGTATTATTTGAATTGTAAATTTTTAAAAAATCTAGATGTCTAAAAATTTCTTTATAGATGTCTATAAATTAGATAAACTTATACATATGATGGAATAATGTACCGTTATTAAGAGTATTGTAGCAATATTCAGTGACATAAAAGAATGCTCATCTATTTAATGGGAAATGGTTACTCAATAGAATCTTTACTATGATTCTCAACTTTAGAAAATGTATAATGTATTTGCATTGTCTAGTCGGTACCCTCTATCCAAAGACCACCAGTAACACACCACTATTTGAACAAACTGGATTTATTTTTCACTGCAGATAGAGACGCCACCATGAAAAACTGTAGGGGTAACTCAGCAAAAGGATGCTAGAAATGGCTTACTGTAGGACTTAGTCTTGTGTCAAGTGATTTAGGGGAGGGTTTAAGGAAATGGGGCTTTGATCTGGATTGGATACTATAAAAAAATTGGTATAGTTCTATGTTTGGGGGTCTAAAGAAATGTTATCTCAAGAGCGAAAACACTAGTCTGAAGTTAAAGGTGTCATTGGTTAAAAAGAAATCAAGCCACTCATTGGCGGCTGGGCTGTGTTTTCATGTGTTGTCTGTGATCATGTTACAGAGCGGTCCTGATTTTGCACTGACCCATTATAGTCACAGAAAAACCATATCTGACATTGGTGTCTTGGCAAAGTGTTCATCTCCAATAGAACATAAAAGCCTAGTTGTATGAATACAGAGAAAGCTTGTAGCAACACCAAGGCTTAGCTGATTGTACCAGAGCAGCTCCCAAATGTCAGAAATAAGTTTCTTTTGGTTACAAAAATATAAAAAGGGGATCATAACTACAAGTATCACTGATCATATACTTGATAGCCTAACCTTTATTTTAAGTGTTTTCCATGTTTTAACCTATTTGGGCCTGATGCAGTACATAGATTATTACCAATTTCCAGAAGAGGAAATTGTACCCTAGAAAGGTTATCTAATGGATCATAATGTATGAGTAGTTGAAGCAAATATTCAATCCAACGGCTACAGGACAGTTTTAACGTCTCCATTATCTTGCCTTGGTGTAAAATAAATTTTCAGTAGAGATTTTTTTTAAAGGGGAGGGGCAGAACAGAAATCTTTTGTTCCCTTATTTTCCTGTTTCCTAAATTGTCCACAGTCAATAGACTTTACTTTTAATGAGAAAAAGACATCCTTCATGGATTACTCGTGGAAACTCCATTCCCAAGGTCACTGTCTCAAAAGTCTTTTGTGGCAACACTCTCCTGAATGTCTAAACTCAAAAACAAGGGAAAAAAATGGGGGGAAACAACACACTTCTTGCTCTGCCTGGCTCCTGCTCTTGCTCCAGCTCAATTTAGGCATTGCTACCTGGATATCGCTTATTACCCACAATAAAAAGGATTGTAGAGATGCCACTCAGGTGGTTCTACTCTGAATTAAAGCAAGGTGGAAGCTCCCTCCAAAGTTGCATTCAGTCAGGAATGGAGTTGAGAAGATAAGGAGTCAGTGCCTTGAAGACAAGACCAGCTGAGTAGTGCTGGGTTTCTTCAGCTCTAAGGCTTGGCCCAAACACTGAAAGAGGGGGCACAAAGTTTCATCATTTAGCCCGAGTGAGGGCTTCTATTAAAAGGACAGGAGTTTTCTAGGGACAGAGGGGACAAACACAGTCTGGGAGGGTATTGCTTGGAGAGACAAAGACGTTACAGTATAGAGTTTCGCCAAGCATGTCAAAAGGCTTGCAAGGAGACCTGTCGGCTTGTCTCCCTTCTTTTCCCTTTGTCCCTGAGTTGGCGCCAGGACACATGAAGCATCCCTTTTTGCTCCCGGGGCAGAAAACGACTTGGGGCCTCCTTTGAGATGCCCACCCATCAGCTGCAGCCGGCTCAGCAGCCAAGAGCTGGGATCACCGTGCTTCCCACCGCCATCCCCCACCCCTGCCCCTTCGTCAGCCCTGGCAGAGAGCCACGTAGGGCATCCACCCTGCTTTTGAGCACCTCGGCGGCACAATGAGGGATGGTTTCCCTAAGCGAGCACCCTCGCAGCCACTCGCGCTGCCCTCACCGCTTGCAGGGGCACAAGTCAATGAGGCTTTTCCCTCCACGATCATAGTGAATCAGCAAAGCGCTGCAGAGCAGCAGAGTCTCAGCGAGCAAAAATGAACATGCTGGGGGAAGGGCATAAAGTGGAGTGTTGCAGGGGAAATTCTAGCCCTTCCCAATGTATTCCTCCCAGGGTTAGCAATCTTCGGGGGGAGGGGGGAGTGTTGGTAGTGGAAGCATTCAGGAGAATCTTTGGAAACAGAGCTCCGCGTGAGGAATGGTGAAGGCGGGCAGAGAAAGTGAACGCGGGTGCAGAAGGGTGAAAGACCAAAGGAGCAGGAGCGTTTGCAGAGTGGGGTGGTTGCACCCCAGGGATGGGCAAAGCAGCAGTTGCAGGTGATGCGGAGGGAGGAGGGTCTGGGATGGCGAAGGAGAGGAGAGGAACCAAAAAAGGAGGATTTCCTAGCCCACGACTTCCTGTTTCCAAAGTGCAAGTTCTCAAGTTCAGTTTGAGAAGTGGAGGACTGCCTGGCATTAGGGAGCCTGGGATGGGAATGTTAGGGGGAAACCTCCCAGAGTCGCCTTCTCCCACCCAGCCTTCTCTCTGGGTCTCTGTCTCTGTCTCGCTCCTCTTTCTCTCGCTGCCTCCCTTCTCCCGCTCCTCCTCCTCTTCTCCCTATACCATCTTCCCTCTGCTTTGATTAATATGCAAGTCCATGCTCTGTAGTGCGGGCCACACTCTGGGGACCAAGCCTCCAACCGGCGCCTCATCCCGCTCGACCCTTAGCACCAAGAGACCAAGGAAGGGTGACGGGGGAAGGGGAGGCGAGCAGAATGGGGAGGCCTGGTGCTCCGGGCGCATAGCCCCGAGACCCCTCGTCGCGCAGCAGTCCCCATCCCCCCGCCCTCAGCCTGAGAGGGCACCTCGATAGCCCAGACTCCGAGATAACAGCTCGGTCTGCGTTGCAGTGAACGGAACCAGGGACTTAGAGCGCTCAAGGAAACGCGCTAAATTGTACCTGTACGTGGCCTTTCCCGCCGCCACTGCCGACGCCGCAGGTCTATTCCGGGCCCGAAGCCGGTGCCCGCCTTCTCACGGAATTCTCCGGAGGGGGAGCGCGAGGGGAACCCACGGAGGCCGCCCGCGAGCTCCAGGCTGGCGCGCACACGCACACGCCCAACTTTGCCAAGCGGTCGGCGCCCCCCGGGCTCCCCCGCGCCCCCTGCGGCTCGGTGCGCCCTGAGACTAGTACCTCTCTGGGTCTGAGCTAAGGTACCCCCCACGCCCACATCGGCGTTTTGAGAGCAAAAGAGGTTGTGGGTGGGGGACAGAAAGGGGGGCATGCTTCTGACTCCCTAGCCAGCCCTTCTCCAACAGTCTCTGCTCTTGGGGGCGCTGGGGTGCCAGTCCGCTGCACCAGGTCCCCCAGACCCGCCAGTGACGACACAGAGAGAAGGGACTGTCTTCATCAGCACTTTAATTGCTGGGGGGACGAGTGGTAAGGTTGGGGTGCGCACAGCCGAGCTGCATAGCCCCGATCCCTGGAGCGACCCTCCACGAGGGCGCGAGAGAAGTGAGCTGCCGCCCGGACACCTCCTGGGTGGCCGTGCCACGGACACACGCCAGGACCCCGCGGTCCCGCTGAAGCTGCAGTGTCGGGAGTCTTTTCAATGGCTTGTACTTGGGAGGAGGCGTGATCTCCACGTTCGAGCGTCTCCGCTCCCCACCCCCTCTCGGCCCCAGCCAGTGCGCGCCACCACCTGAGCCTGGCGAGAGCCGGGCGGGCGCACGCAGTCTTCAGCCGCCTCCTCTCGGCCTCTGGGGGCGACTTGGCTCCGAGCGGGGCCGCCCGGCGCCCCCCGGGAGAACTCTTTACTTTTGTTTGGAAAATCGGGGTCATTTCTTTCTCCATCGCCGGGTCCCCGGCGAGGCAGGCAGTGGAGGGGAGGGGCCGGCTCGGCGGGCCGGGGGAGGGGAAGGCCGGGCGGGGAGGGGACTGGGTGTAGCCGGCAATTCTCGGTCCTCGTGTTCCCCTGCGGGCGCGCACAGCCTCCTGGCCACAGAGCCGCCGCCGCCGCTGCCGCCGCCGCCGCGCCCCGCGCCAACCCAGTCGCTGGCCTTGGGGGTCTGGTGAGTGGGGTCATGACGCGACGCGGGGGCTGCTCAGGTCCTCCCTCTCGTTGAGCAGGGACGCGGCCGCACACCGCGGAGCCCCTCGCGCCGGGAGGCGGCCGGGGCCGGGGAGGGCGCACGGGGGAGG
>NW_006399790.1:633279-658642 GCF_000299155.1 Elephantulus edwardii
CTGCACAGGGGCTTGAGGACGTGTTTCTCCCGGCTCGGCCACTTCATTGCCAGTCACCCGGTCTTCTTCGCCTCGGCGCCTGTGCTCATTTCCATCCTACTCGGCGCCAGCTTCAGCCGCTACCAGGTTGAGGAGAGCGTGGAGCACCTGCTGGCGCCCCAGCACAGCCTCGCCAAGATCGAGCGCAACCTCGTCAACAGCCTCTTCCCAGTCAACCGTTCCAAGCACCGGCTCTACTCGGACCTGCAGACGCCCGGGCGCTACGGCCGGGTCATAGTCACCTCCTTCCAGAAAGCCAACATGCTGGACCAGCATCACACCGACCTGATCTTAAAGGTGAGAATGGAACGGGTGCCTTGGCCAGTGGCGCTTCCGCGGCGAGGCTGGCTCTGCGCGGGGTCGAGGCTGAGAGTGGCTCCTTTCCCATCCCGGGTGGTGGCTGGGGGTCCCCTGCATCGCCTGCCCCTCAGGGATCGTCCGCAGCCTGCCCTGCCTAGCCCGCACGGCCACCGCTACCACCCCAACAGCTGCTGCAACAGTTGGGGCGGCGGCGGCCACGGTGCTGTGGTCGGTGCGCTTATTTTGGTTGCAACGGGCTAAGGAGTGGGGAGACTTTCGGGGAACTGGGACAGGAGAAAACAAAATAAGACATTATAGAAACTCCTGCTACTTGAGAACCAAATACTATATTTGGAGGCTTCTGAAAACCCACACCCCAATTTTTCTCCCTTCCTCGGGTCCCCTGGAGTGTTTGGGGAAAGGCTGCCTGGAGGGAAAAGGCTGAGGAATGTGAGATAGGGTAATGGGGGAAATGCGTCCCACCCTGAAAGAATGAAAGAAGTGCCATCCCTGGCAAGCCCGGGGCTTCCCTGTTTCCTCTGAGCCAGTTATCTGAGCGAGTGATCAGTCTCTCTCTTTAGGGTAGGAAGAGATAAAATTTACAGCTACTCCATTTTTCACAGCAGCTCCTCTCCAATTGAATGGTTCAAACTTCTTTGGGAAAAGAGGGATCAATTAGAATCCCTTTTATTTGGGTGTGGAGGTGAGAGGCAGAAGGGCGAGAACAGAAACCAGGTTGTGTGGCCCAGAGCAGAGCCCAGGGAACCTTGCAGCTGGTTCAAGGGTGTCACTCCCAGAAACAGGTTGTACCATCAGCCAGAGGTGTGAATTTGATGTGAGAAGTGAGGTTCATGGCGATAACTTTCAGGAAGTTTCTAAGAAAAGCAGAGGAGTGCGAGCCAGGCATGGAAAAGCCGAAAATGTGGGAGAGAAAAGGAGAGAGAAGTTTCCATGTGAA
Organism: Elephantulus edwardii; assembly: GCF_000299155.1. Taxonomy (NCBI): domain Eukaryota; kingdom Metazoa; phylum Chordata; class Mammalia; order Macroscelidea; family Macroscelididae; genus Elephantulus; species Elephantulus edwardii. The sequence goes on from NW_006399790.1 coordinate 634,577, forward strand.
TCCCAAGTGGGGCTTGTTTACTTAATGTTTGCCTCTGAGGGGAGGGGGACAGGTGGGAACAAGTCCCCACGGCCCCCCTGGTGCTGAGGGGTACAAAGTGTTGGCTACATGAATGTTTCAGTCCGCATATCCCAGGGAAGCCAGCCAGTGAACCTGGAGAACTCTCCCCTGTTCCTCTACAGATGAACCCTTCATCTCTGGGGACATGCTCATTTTCCTATGTTACTTCCATGTTTGTTGACAATTACCAGTCAGCGCTTAATACCAAGGAGAGTCTGACTAGACTGCACTGGAATTAGGACATATGGACATTGCCCTGCCTCATGATATGTGTTATGGGATATGTATTAATGTACAAATGTTCACACTTACAGGTCCATCACAGGACCTCAGCAATGTTAATCCTTAGATGTCTGCCTTTGTCCTGATTACACATCCACCATTAAAGCGTTGAGTTTTTTTCACAAATCAGTACTTCAATAAGCATTATTTTGACACCACAGATAAATACTTACTGATCCAAATACTTTCTCAAGAAAACATGGAGTAGATTTATCACAGGCTTAAGGAAACTGTAATTTAGCAAGTCCTGACAGTTGGAAACCTGCCCATTTTTTGATAGATGATCTACTAAATGATATTTCTCTTTATTTTGTTTTGAGGTGATGTTTCCACTAGGCTGACCCCCCCCCCCGCCCACAAACTGTCACGCCACTGTGTCACGCCAGCTACATTCACTCACTCTCAAGGTTAATGAGACATCAACGGGCACATCAAGCCTCTTTTCAGCTGGATCTTTCCCCCCCTCTCCTATTTGATTTTGATTAATTTGGAGCAGAAAAACCATTTTCTAAGAAGGATGGGAATGGAGAAGGGGGGAAGACAGGCTTGGCCCCCAGGCTAAAGGACTTTAAAGGACAGTGGGTGAGTCAGTGGATTGTCTGAAGAAATGGGAAGCTTTCTCATGCTCTGGGTGTCTGGATAAAATGCAAACCAAGCTGATTAGTGGTTAGGACTCATTTCTAGACTGTGGCCGCCAGACCAAGTGAGTTTATTCAGCTCATGAAAACATGGGTTTATGAAAAGGAGGTATTTACTTTCTATTTTTAAATTATGTATCCACATTTCCCCCCCCCCTTTCTACATCCAACCTGGGTTTTGGTAGGTGTGGAACCAGGGAATAGGAAAAAGGACCTTCAGTAATCCTGGCAATACAATGTGAAAGAGACAGCGCGCACAGAGGTTTTTGATTGTGTCCCCATGCTTAGGACACATCCTTGACAAAAGGTGTTAAGGGTGAAAGAATCTGGTACTTGGTTACTGGTATCACCTGCACTGGTAGTTCACACTGTACAAAATACGAAACAACCACTGCCTGTTGTAACATTCATTTGAAGGGAAGTGTACCAGGATTTTAGATTTTTGGGCTCTAATCTGACAATGAAGGAAAAAAATGTGCACGGACATACAGAATGCACTAGCTTCAAGCACGAAGAGTAGACCCTCTTCACTCATCATGATTCTCTGGGGTTGTCTCTGGTCAGTGGAGGAGAGCCTCTCTCAGGATATAAGTCCAGCTACTTTCTCCCCAGAAAATAAACTGGGGTGAGGAGTGGGAAAACGAAAATTTAAAAGCCAGATAATTTTTTAAATGTAACTGAAGGTACCACACACACCAAAAAAACCCAACAACAACCAAAACCCTCCATTTGTCAGCCAGGGGATCTAGTTTGGAGGTTTTCTGAAATCTGAGCATGTGATACTATTACCATAACATAGAATTGCCATGGCTTAGAATTGAGGGTGTCTGTCCTTAGTGGTCTCCTCTGAAGGCTCCAGAACAAAGATGTCATTTAGGGCCTGATGGTGCTACTAAGGGATCAACCATTAATTTTTTAACTTCTTTGAATAAATGTAGCTAGAACCTTTAAAGAGGAAAATATTCTCAGAGCAAATTTCACTGTAGTGTTTCATTGGATTTTTGCAGATATATTTCTTTCTGATCACTTAAAGTGAAGTGCTAGAAGGTCTTTTTGATAATTGATAGGGGTTTGGACCAAGACAGTATTTGATTTATGTCAGACATGTCTATTTACAGTTCAGGACCAGTTTGGCCTTGTCCTTATAATAATGGTAACATTTTAACAACAAAGGCAATAAACTCACAGTCTATATCTTGGGTTAGGAGGAAAGTGCTCTTAACTGAAGGAAAAAAAAACAACACCCAAACAACAACCACCTGCTCCATAGAAGTTAACTTACTTGTCCATGAACAAAAGACAAGAGCAGAATCCAGGAAGCAGACACATGCGAGAGCAGAATCCAGGAAGGAGACACATGGGTGTTGTTGGTTTGTTTGTCAGCTCCTAGGCTTGTGCTCTTTTCACTCTAATTTACAACATCTCTGATTAACACTCTTGGGACCAGTAGCCAGGAAATCAAAAAACGTATTGCGATGGGAAAGTCTGCGGTTAGGGACCTCTCTAAAGTACTCAAGAGCAACGGTGTCTCTCTGGAGACTAAGGTGCGCCTGATACAGGCCATGGTTTTTTTAAATCACTTGTTATGCATCAGAGAGTTGGACATTGACTAGGGAGGATAGAAGGAGAATTGACACCTTTGAGCTGTGGTACAGGAGAAGAGTATTGAATGTACCATGGACTGAAAAGAAAACAGATTCATCCCAGATACAGTTAATCCAGGCTGCTCCTTGGAGGCAAGGATTCTGGGGCTTCGCCTGACATACTTTGGACATGTTGTAAGGAGAGACAGGTCTTTAGAGAGGGACATCATGCTGGGTAGAGTAGAGGGACAGCGCAGGAGGGGAAGACCCTCTATGAGGTGGATTGATTCAGTGACTGGGGTAATCGGGATGGGTGTGTCAGAGGCAATGAGATTGGCACAGGATAGAGCACGGTTTAGGGCTGTTGTACATAGGGTCGCTATGAGTCGTAAACGACTCGACGGCACATAACAACAACAACAACAACAACATCTGATTAAGGAGTAGCTCTGCCAACTGAAAGGCACACACACAGTTCAAATCCACTGCCTGCTTTATGGGAGAGATTTCCCCTAGAGAGTCAGCTATGAGTCTATTCTGACTCAATGGCATATAACAACAATGATATTTCATTAAATAAACACTTCAATAATTTAAAGTTCATTTGTCATTCAAATGAATTTTATCTGACCCATATATTCTATCCCTTATCATTGTTCTGATAGCTCTTAAGTGCCAGGGAATAGACTACTCATAGTGACCCTATGAACAATGGATCTGATTCACTCTTCCCTATCCTGTGCCATTCTGACACACTCAGACCCACTGCTAAGGTCACTGTTGATCAATTTCATTGAAGGTCTTTCTTTCCTTTGCTGATCCTCCAGTATGATATCTTTTTACAAGGATAGGCCCCTCCTAACAACATGCCCAAAGTATGTGAAATGAGTTCCACTACCCTTGCCACTAAGGTGCACCCGGGCTGCACCTTCTCCAAGACTTATCTTTGCTCTTTTGGTAATCTGTGGAATATTCAGTCCTCTTCTCCAACAGCACAACTCAAAGGCATCAATTCTTCTTCTCATCCTTATTCACTGGCCAGCTTTCAGATGCATAGCAAGTAAGTGAAAAGATCATGGTTTAACTTAGATGCTCCTTAGTCTTCAAAGTGACATCATTGCTCTTAAATCATAAAGGCATTTCTCCTGACTGACTCTGCCTGGCATCGGGGAAAATCCAAATATAGTAACTCATTTCGCAATAGCAAAGCATAAGATACTTGCAAAGATAAAAAGCATATTTTATTGGAAAATCCTTTGGGTAAATAAGCATAGATATCCTCTGTTTGAAAGTTGTTTGTAGCAGGGAATAGGTACATTCATCTCCACTATCTCACTATGTCCTCGGCACACAGTGGGCCCTCAATAACTACTTGTTCAACAGAGTTGTCCTAATTTAATCTGACATTTATATATTGGGTACAGAAAGTTCCAAAGGAAATACTTTGAAATGCATTTTCACAATTACATTTTTAGTTTTACAATTTTAGTGGTAGTTTTGTAGCCTTCTCTTTTTCTAGGCTAACCCATCCTTCCTTCCTTTATAACCTCTGTCGTCATATGAAAGCATATTTCAGTTTTTGAGTTGGGTAAGAGCAACTACTGTGTACAGTATCTTCATCTTAGGAAGAAACTCAGAGGCTATTTTATTCCAAACAAAGCAAAGGATATATCCTGACTACACAAGTAATCTTCTGTTTACTGCGGGTTCTCTTTTTGTTCCAGTATGAGTTTCTAGTTCAAAACAACTTTTTTTCTTTTTTAAATACATTAAATGGAATGAAGTTGCAAAACAAGACTGCTAGAAGAACTTGAGTTGAAGTGATTATATTCAGGTTTTTGAAGGAAATCAACGTGACTGCTAGCTCAGGGTCATGAAGACCCAGTAGCTGGATCAATATTTCAGTTTTTCCAAATACCATCTCTGCTCTGTGACTCATTATAAAACTCACCATCATTTCCCCCTCTGCAGTCTCACTCACTGCAGCCAACTCAGCTCCAAGTGATAAAGGCCCCCCATTGGGTCGCCAAGGCTGGAAATCACCAAGAGAGACTGAGGAGTCCGCTGAGGGATTCCAACTGCCTTTCGGTTGGCAACACAACTCAGTACAAACTTAGCAGTACTTCACGAGAGTTCCGTGTGTAGTCTGTTGTTTTGTGTACCGTCAGGTTGGAACACACTCAGAGCAGACCCTCCAAGCAAGTTCTCTGGAGGCAGGATATATCATGGGAGGAGATTACTCCTATTTCCTGTGGAGCAGCTGGTGGAGTCAAACTATGCATTGTCATCGCAGCTCTTTACCGCTAGGGTCCCTGCGACAGTCTAATGGTCACCAAATCCTGGTCTATTTTCTAACTAGGAATAGGTTTTTATATTTTTAAAGGACTCTTATTTGGGGGGGGCGGGGGACCACACACAACAAAAACCCACAGGGAAAAAAAAATAGATAGCAGAGACTATACTTGGCTCACAAAGCCTAAAATATAGTCCTTTATATTTAAAAAAGTATGCTAAAGCTCCTTTACTGAAATAATTTCAGGCTGTTAATACTGTAGAAATAACCTCTATGGCATTGTTCCTTGCCGAAAGGAAATCTGTATCCAGGGGCCATTTGACAATGACTGGAGATGTTTGTGGTTATCATAATTGGGGTGGGGTGGGTGTTACTGGCACCTAGTAGGCAGAGGGCAGGACAGCTGCTAAATGCCCCACAATGAAATGAACAGCCCCCTGTGAGAGAATAATCCAGTCCTAAACATTACTCAGTAAACATGGAGGCTGAAAAATTCTTTTCTAACGGGTTTGTGTGTTTAGTCTCATTTTGTTAGGATGTTTTTTAAATCTACTACCTTTATTATGTAAATGAAAAATGCCAAAGGAGGAATTCACATTCAGAAATCCTATGTATCTTTGTTGTTGTGGCCAGTGTAGTAAGAACCCACCCATAGCTGACTCTCCAGGGGGGTCTCAAAGGCAGTAAATTGTATGGGAGGAGGAGGGTTCCCCTCCTTCTCCAAAAGAGCAGCTGGTGGATTCAAACTGCACGATTTGGGGATTACAGTCCAGCTTTTTACCACTAGACCACCAGAGCTTCCAAAATCTTTGGCTAAGGACAAATACTATGATCCCTGAAAGGAAACTCTTTTTGGCAAACCAGGTTTTCCAATAGAATACAGTCTTAAAGCTCAGCCCCTTATAGTCTAGATGCCACCTTAATTAAAAATTAAAAATGACAACTTTAGTGAACTGACAGTGGCCTTTGTCTCTTATCAATTAGCAGACTGCTCATTATCAGTGACAGGAAACCTCAGTCTGCAGGGGCTGCCTGCTAGATCCCACTCTTCTGGCCATGGAGAAGACCTCACCCTCACTGCCTGGGGAGAAGGCAGGAGACAATACTTTGTTGTCCATGCTAGCTCCCCTGCTTTTCTGAGGGCAGAATGACAAAAGGAGGACTTGCAACTAAGGAATATGAAATCAAAGAACTTAAGGCTTAGGTTTAGAAGGGACTTTAAAGGTCATTCCTGCAGACTCTGATAACAGACTCTGCTCTTAAGCATCTCAGGATACTTTTTTCCTGGTGACAAGAGCTAGGCACTCCAGTCCCTAAGTCAGACATAGACTTCAACTGAGCCCAGGATTGAAAGGGCAACATTTGTGAATCTACTGTGCCAAAGCCAACCGTCTTTTGCATATTAATTTTTTAAGAAGGGAAAATTAAAGAGGAATTGAGATAGCTTCTTAGAATAAGGAGTCAATCTAAGAAAGGGAGGTACCATAATATTCTAAGGTAGTCAGACTTTTGAAGATATTTCATTTGTAGAACTCAAATGCCTACCTGACTTGATTAACTGAGATTGGGGGAACACTCTTTTACTTTCCTACGCAGTTAATCATTTGGGACAAAGGTTGGTTAAAGTGCTAATTTAAACTGAAATTTAAGTATAAATCAAAGTGTAAGAGGGATGCTATTTTTTTAAGATGATAAAACAAAAGCCTCAAATGTACTACTGTAAAAGGAATGGTGGCTGCCCTTCATTGGGTTTCAAAGGCTGCAAATCTTAATACGAGCACACTGCCTGACCTCTGTCCAGTGGAGCAGATAGTGGATTCGAATTGCCAATTTTTTAGGTTAGCAGCCCAACATGTAAGTTATCTCAGTGTTGTTACACACCGTCAAGTCACAACTAACTCCTAGCTGACCCTCCGGTGGGTTTTCAGAGCCAGTAAATCACATGGAAGAAGACTGCTTGTCTTTTTGCTTTGGAGCAGCTGTTGGATTCGAACCATGTGCCCTTGGATTGGCAGCACAATTGTTTACCAGTAGGCTACCAGAGCTCCCTCAATAAATTCTATATGTTACAGTTTAGGGGAGCAGATTTTTTTTATTATTATTATTATTTAAAAAGGAAAAAACCAGTCCAAGGATCCCTCCAGGATTAACCAGCTGTGATGCAATCCCAAAGTTGTGTAGTTTGAATCCACCAGATGCTATATAGAAGAATGGATAACTTCCTCCCGTGTGACTCAGCTGCTTCTGAAAATCCACAAGGGTCAGTTCCCACTCTGTGGCCCACGACAACAGCAAGAAGCCTTGCAGAACATCCGTGAGCACTTAACTGACAACTAACTCATTAGAAATAAATGAGCTGAAAGTTGTTTCCTATCCCAGAGTTTAAAGCATCCCTTGGTACGGGAGCTCTGAAAATGCTAAGTGCTGATGATCTGCTCAACTTTGACCTTGTGGGCTACACCATATGGTACCTGACTCTGGGGCTCAGTATGGGTCCCAAATGATTCCTGAGATAGGCAGCAGACCTTTGAAGTCACCTGCTTGGTCGCACATCCCAGCAAGCAGGCCTGTCTACTGCACTGCCTGTGTGCCACCGTACACCCGGAAGGCCATGGGACTTCCGAGGAATCCTGCCAGACTGATTTAATGACCAGCAGGGGAGGTGAGTAATCTCTAACCTTTAAAAGAAAAAAAGAAGGAAATAAACACCATTGTCATCTCCTATGGGAATACTATGTCCTTGCCTTCAACTGTAGAATTTATATTTTCAACAAAAGGATACAATGAGGGAACAGAGAGTCTATTTTTGTCTTCTTACTCTCTAAGAAATCCTCTTGAGAATATTCTTTTTGCTATTATAAAAGATTCTCCAGTGCTCGGTCTTCCAGTTTAGATTAAACTCACCTGTTCCAGTGAAGGGCAGTGGAAACAATGAAGGGGATGAAAAGCCATTTTCTGGAAGGGGTAGAATGTGACTATCAGAAAACACCAATACGTGAAAGGAAAAGACAATAAGGAGAAAATAGCCAAGGGCATATTGTCAGGTGAGTGTCCACTGTGGGTAACTGGGAGCTCAGTCTTAATGAGAAACCATGGAAAATGTACCTGAGTTGTCCCAGCTGTGGCCAAAGAAGTTGGACATCTTTCTCCGGCAACTCCCCACCTATCATGGAGTGATCCAGATGCTGTGCAGTCCCTTACAAGAATTTCTTATATTTCATAAACTTGAGACATTTTAGAATCCCAGATTGAGAGCTGCAGGTGTTTTCAGTAAGTGGCCCTGACACATAGAAGTGACTGTGACCTGAGAGGATATGATGGGTAAGACTCTGAGGGTATCTACCATCAAGGTCTTATACAAGTGAGAAGTCTAGGAGTATAGTGCCCAGGTACACAAGGGCTGCTCATCCCTTCATACAGCAAGATGAACACGAAGCAGAATGATTTAGTTACTTTTTAGTTTTTCAAGCAACTGCCATCTTTTTTTGAAAGATAATTTCAGAGCCAGACACCCCATAAGTTGTCCAAGTGTTCTGGTGTGTGTACCGTACCAGGTCTCCACGTTTAGGTGGCGTATATCCAGCCATTCTTCTCTTTGTATACCAGCTCTTGACTTGATCTTGATCTCAATCACGTGCCTTCTACTTTATGATGCCTCTCCTGATTCGTGGCTACTTCCCTCTTTTAAAAACATCTTTCAGTTATATTTCACATCTCAGTGCTTAACTCTACATCACCATATAATTTGTTGTCTTGCTCTTTTAGAGTTTCTTCTGTACAGTATCATAAGTATTTCAAGGACAAGAACAATGGCCGATATGCCCCGATCTGTCCTAGACACGAGCAGCATGTGGAATGTACTGCCCATGCTTACTACGTTGTTATTGGTTGATGGCTTGTAGGATGAGAAATGTGTTCTCCCTCGCCACTGATTTATTTTGGCCCATTATTATTTTTCCTGGTAGCTTGAACATGTGATTTCCTTAGAATAGTTTTCATCTTTCATCCTTGACAGATCTTGGTTTCAGAAGTGTTGATAAGCAATAAGCATTCATTCTGCTTCAAAATCGGCTGACATTTCATTTGTACAAGGAGGAATTCTTAGAAAACCAAATGCCTGACCACCTCCTCTGGTCCAGGTGCAGTTTGGGAAGGCTCACACATGAACTCAGTCCGGGAGTGGTCATTTCCCATGTTGGAGGATGAGCTGTGGAAGGATGGACACCCAGTTATCACAGGGTACACTTGAAGTCAGCTTGCCAAACAACAGATTTTTTCCCCCTTACACAAATTTAAACATAAATATAAACTTTTCAAAATAAAACACAAGTGTTGAATAGATCAACTTCCCAATGTTGCTTGACCTTACTCTTCTTAAAAGTGGGCTCAGGAATAGAAAAAGTATTGTTCAAAAGAACAACATATGTATTATTTACAATTTTTGTTGTTGTGTGCTGTCTAATCTGAACTGACTCATAGCTGATCCTCCAGCAGGTTTTAAGAGCAGTAAATTGCATGGGAGGAGATTTTCCGTCTTTCTCCTGTAGAGCATCTTGTGGATTCAAACTGCATGCCTTTAGTTTGCCAGCACAATTCCTTACCACTAGGCTACCAGGTCTCAATGGAAAAATTAGAACTGCTAGATCTTCAATATTACATGTAGACAATCATTTATCCATTATTCCAGGAGGCTCTCTTGCTGTCATTAATACAGAGGCTTAGTCATCTCTAATTATCACAAGGAGGGGGGAAATTCCATCTTTGCTAGGGAACTATCAGAATAAGTGCCCCAACCCTAATCTATGATGGTTTGTACCTTGTTGTTGTTATATGCCATCGAGTTAACGACTCATCGTGACCCTGTTAACAACGGATTTGAACTCTGTCCTATCCTGTACCATCCTCACACTTCCTGACACACTAGAGCCCACTGCAGCAGTCACCAAGTCAATCCACCTGGTTAAGGGTCTTCTACTTCACCAACCCTTCATCCTTCCAAGCATCATGTCTCTCTCCAGGGAATAGCCCCTCCTAGCAACATGCCTGAAGTATCACCTTTGCCTCCAAAGAGCACTCAGGCTACAACCTTTCTAAGATATATTTGGTTCTTTTGACAGCCCATGGGATGTTCAGTACTCTTCTCCACCACCACAGTTCAAAGGCATCAATTCTTCTTTTGTCATCCCTATTCATTGTCCAGCTCTCAGATGCATAGCAAGTGATCAGAAAGACCATAGCCTGAATCAGACACACCTTAGTCCTCAAACTGACATCATTACTCTTCAATAACTTGGAGCAGTCCCTAACTGCAGACTTTCCCAGTGTAACGTGTCCCCTTATATCCTGACTGCTGGTACCAAAGGTGTTAATTGTAAATCCAAGTAAGATGAAAGCATTGACAGTTTCCGTCTCCTCTCCATCCATCATGATGTTGCCTATCAGTCCAGTGGTAAGAATCTTTGTTTTGACATTGAAATGCAATCCATATTGAAAGCTGCATTCCTTGGTCTTCTGCAACAAGTGCTTCAAGTCCTCCTCACTTTCAGCAAGCGAGATTGTCTCATTTGCCTAACACAGGCTATTTATGAGTCTCCCTTTGATCTTGATGTTACATTCTTCTTTAGAGAGTCCAGCTTCTCAAATAATATGCTCAGCATACAGATTGAATAGGTATATAGAGAGAATACAACCCTGACACATTCCCTTTTTAATTTTAAATCATGCAGAGTTCCTGTGCTCTGTTTGCACAACAGCCTTCTGGTCCAGGTATAGGTATTACAGCTTTTATTTTTGCACTTTTGCACCTTAAGTTTGTGAAATACTATGTTTTGTTTGGGTTCTTGTTTTAGAATAGCATCTGTTTGTTGTTGTTAGATGTCATCAGTCAAGTACAGCCATATGAACAACAGATCTAAATCCTGTGCCATCTTCATCATCTCTGACATACTTGAGCCCATTGCTGCAGTCACTGTATCAGTCCATCTGGTTGAGGGTCTTCCTCTCTTTTGCTGACTCTCCATCTCTCCAAGCATGATGTCCCAAAGTGCGTGTGATATCGCTTTGTCACTTTTGCCTCCAAGGAGCACTCTAGCTGTACTTTTCCCAAGATATATCTATTTGGGTTTTTTTGGCAGTTCATGGGATATTCAGTACTCTTCTCAAACATAAGTCATCTATTCTTCTGTCATCCTTATTCATTGTCCAGCTTTCAGATATGAGTGAAAAGATCAGGACCTGGATCAGGCGCCCCTTAGTCCTCTAACTGACATAGTTTCTCCTTAGTAATTTCGAGAGGTACCTGAATGTAATCATTCCCAATGCTGATGGTAATATTGAGGACAGTGCATGTGATAACTCTTGGACTTCAAAGTGCACACAAATAATCTGGGCCTCTTTTTTGAATGAAGACCATGGTTCATTAAGTTTAGAGTACAGTGGTGGTTGTTTTGTGCCATTAATTCAGCTTAAACTCACAGCGACCTTGTGAACAGCAGGATTAAACCCTGCCCAATCCCACACCATCATCACAATCTCTGCTGTGCTCATTTTTGCAGTCACTGCGTCAGTCCATCTCATTGAGGATCTTCCCCTCTTCCAAGGACCCTCCACATTTCCAGCCATAATGTCCTTTTTCAGGGACTGGCCCCTCTTGCCAACATGCTACCAGCCTTGCCTCTAAGGAACACTTGGGCTGCACATCTTCCAAGACAAATTTGTTCATTCTTTCGGCTTTCTATGGTATATTCAGTGTTCTTTGCCAACACCTCAATTCAAAGACATCAATTCTTTGGTCTTTCCTATTCACTGTCCAACTTTCATATGCATTGTTGTTGTTGTTATGTGCTGTATAGTCACCTGCAACTCATAGCACCCCAATATACAACAGCTCTGAAGCCTGCCATGTCCTGAGCTAGTTTCACTGATTCTAACACACCAACACCCATTGCCCCAGTAACTGTATCAATCCATCTCATCCAGGGTCTTCCTCTCCTGTGCTGTCCTTCCACTCTCCCAAGCATGATTTCCTTTTCCAAGGACCGGTCTCTCCTGGCCATGGGTCGTAAGTATGTGAGACAGAGCTTCAAAATCCTTGCCTCTAAGGAGCAGCCTGGTTTCACCCTCTCTAGGTCAGAGTTGTTTGTTCTCTTGACTGTCCAGGGTATGTTCAACACTCTTCTCCAGCACCACAACTCAAAGTCATTGATTCTTCTATCATCCTTAGTCATTCTCCAGCTCTCTGATGCATGGCAAATAATGTGAAGACCATGGCCTGGATCAGACACATGTTAGTTTCTAGAGTAACATTGTTGCTCTTCAATACTCTGCAGTGGTCCCTGAAAGCAGATTTCCCCAGTGCAATTCATTTTTTTTATTTCCATGCATAGAAAGTAATGGAAAATACCATGGCTTGAGTTACACACCGCAACTTAGTCTTTAAACTGATATCCTTGCTCTTTAGCATTTAAAAGAGGTACTTTGCAGAAGATTTATCCAATGTAATGCATAACATGATCTATTGAATACTACAGGTGTTGATTGTGAATGAAAATGAAATGCAATCCCTGCTAATGTAAATCTTTTTTCCCCCCCATTTATCAGAAAATGGCCTATTGGTCTGACTGTGAGGATTTTGTTTTCATTTTGTGTTGAGGTGTAATCCGTACTGAAGGCTGTTGTCTTTGATCTTTTTCAGTAAGGGCTTCAAGGTCTAGGGTTGTTGTGTGACAGCTTTTGAGTAACAAGGCTTAAAATTAGGCTGCTATAAACAGAACACTAGGTTTGGGGTCAGGAAAACTAACTTCTAACTCCAGTTCTCCTTAATATGTGACTTTGCGCAATTCACCTAACCTCCCTAAGAAGCAAAGGAATCCTCACTTACCTTGGGCATAAGAGCATCTCTCATGTCTGATTCTGGTAAGGGATAAGGTATGAGAAAGCCCAGCATTACCACAGCCCTGTGTAGGATACATCATCATCATCACCATTATTATTATTATTTACTACTTCTACTACTATTTACCTTGAAATGATCTTACTCCCTACATGTACCAGTTCTTTAAGAGCCACTATTGCCTGTTGAGTAAATACACTTGTAGACATTTTCCCCTGTATACCCAACAGGCAATAATGGGTGTTCAATCTACATTCTCAATGCCCAGATTGGCAATTTGTTGACCTTTAATGACTCCATCTGAGTCATTACAGACGATTGGATTCATCCTGCTGCTGAGTATGCAGCTTCTCCTCCTGCAGAAAGTTCTTAGCAAGCAGAGCTGTCAATGAGTAGATTGCATTGTAACTACGCAAGGTGGTTTCTTGAGGCCCAGAACCTCATCACCACATTGGTAGGGCTTTACACACAAAGCCTTCACTGCCTCCTATTTACAATTTTAAAAAAACACACCAAGAAACACCACAAAAACAACCAAACTCCTGTAGGCTGTGAGCTCTGAGTTCAAGTTCTCTTGGTCACTCTTGATACAGTGGGTAAAGTCTTTGGCCAACTGTCCGCACCGGCTGCTCCACGGCCTTGGAAACCCCGTACTCAACTCTGCTCTGCCCTGTATTGGTCTCTAGAGTCAGTATGGACTTGAAGGCAACCAGTTTGGTTTGGTTTTGGCTTTAGGTAAAAGAGTTGCTAATTTTCTCTCACTTAATTCACAAGACTACAGTATTTCCATGGGAAATCTTGCTGACATAAGTAGATCTGCAGGCACTTCAAAACTGCCAGAGATCAAGAGAACTGGGCAGAGTGATAATTGTAAAGCCCTCTGAAACTGTGAAATGTTGCTGACTGGAGGGTTTTGATCCTATAGGTCAGTGTGCTTCCTTACTGCCATCTGTTTTTTTAAAATATCAATCTTAGGAGGTCCTCAAAGAAATCTATAATTATTTATGCTTAAAATCAGATCTGGCTAAGAAAATTTCTCTACTTATCCAGTTATTCAGGCCATTTTTTCATAGGGTCGCTATGAGTTGTTCTCAACTCAAAGACAATCAACAACAGTTATCTAGACTTAAATTCCTCAACCCTTAGTGTCAGTGGCGATTAGCAAATAACAATGCTTCTTACTTCATTGTGTTCCTCAATCCCCTGGGAATTATGTCAATGTGCATATTCTGATGGACTATGGCTGTGTGGGGCCTGAGATTCTGCATCAGTAACAAATTTCTGGGGGTGCTGCTGCTGCTGCCCTGAAAACAACATACTCATTAAAACAGCAGATTAATGCTGAGCCATTGTATATCCTCAATGCATTGCCCCCAAAACAAATGCACAGAGTCCTTTCCATTTGATGTTAAACATCCATGAGGTTTCTGAGGCTATAAATCTTAATGGGACCAGATTTTCCCATCTCTTTCCCTTGGAAAGGCTGGCAGATTCACATTGGTGAACTTTGGGTTAGCAGGCACAGGCAACCCACTATGCCACCAGGGCTTCCTAATTCATGGCCCATTACTATTTAACTCTTCCATTCTCTCTAAACAGTGTTTCTCCTCCAGGACTAGCTACTGGAGGACTTGTTAAAACTCAGATTACCAGGCCTCCCTCCCAGAGCTTGGGGCTCACTGAGTCCAAGTTCCAAAGCAAAACCCCAAAAAAAATCCATTGCTAAAGTGCAACACAAAACAAACTATGCTAACAGAGCTCCTTAGGTGACCCTATGAACAAAATATTGAAACCTTGCCCTACCCTGTACCAGCCTCACAATCTCTACCAAGTTCATGTTCACTGTGGTGGTCATTGTATCAATCCACCTTGCTGAGTCTTCCTCAACCTGAGATTTTGGAAGCAGGAGTGGTATCCACTTCCTAAACAACATGCCTCTGGAAACTATGAACATTGATAAATGTCAATAGTTATAGAAAGGCTTCAGGCCTTTTCTTCATAGGGCCGCTATGAGTCGTGCTTGACTCGATGACAATCAACAACAGGTTCTAAAGGTGATGCTGTTCCTCCTCATCTAAGAACCATATTTAAACTGTCATTGCTCTAAACTCAAAGCTCATTGCATTCAAATCAGAACTGACTCATAGCTGACCCTCAAGCAGGTTTTTGGGTTTTCATTGCATGGGAAGAGACTGCCCATCTTTCTTTTGAGGAGCTGCTGGTGGGTTTGAACTGTGGCTATAAGTTGTTGTTGTGTTACCATCAAGTCAGAACTGACCCAATGCTGACCCTCTGGTGGGTTTTCAGAAGCAGTAAATCAAATGGGAGGTGACTGCCCATCCTTCTCCCACAGAGCAGCTGGTAGATTCGAACTGTGTACCTTTGGGATTGCAGCACAGCTTCTTCCCACTAGGCCACCAGAGCATATAGCTGATAGGACTAACTCCAAAAATGTAGTCTTTTCCTGTAAAGCTGGCCAACAGAGACAAATAGAGTGCTGAAGGTATTTGATCAGAAGTTTTTTCTGAACAGTGCTGCAATAGCTATTGTGCAAAAGTTACTACATATATTTAAACCTTTAAAGTTTACAGTTTAAAGCAAGTATTCTTGTTTCCAGTTGCTAGAATTTAGGATAGAGGAAAGGACACTATGATTGCCAAAGCTGCCCTTCTTCCAAAGACTTCCCACATGGGGTCACCTGCCATTTGCCTTTGCAGGAATTTCCTTGAAATCAAACCAGAAAACATAGCAGGTACAAATAGGAACTGCATGTTCTATTTCCGAATTGGGGCCTCTGCTCTGTGGCAGAGGTGAGGTGTCCACACACAGGGCTCCACCAGCTAATTTTCAGTATCAACTACTGTTTGCTGTCAGTTCTGTTAGAGGTGAAGAAGAACATGAATGAAGTACAGGCAGTACTGGCTTTAGCACGGTGCAGTATTATTTCAGAATCCCAAGCGTCTACGTTTACATGAATGAATGTATTTCATGGTTTATAACCTTCAACACAGAAGTGAAGGATCTGAAGTAATGCTCACTCCACTATGATCTCATGTCTCTTAACCTCTCCTCTGACGTCTCAATTTTCCCATCCATAAAATGAGATCAACAATATCATCTCCATAAGATTACAATAATAAAAAGGGAGAATGTGTATTATGTGAACAAATGTTAATAATTACACCATGCCTAAGGTACATAAATCTCTTGCAGTATCTGCTCTAAACATAAGCTGTTTGGGGCAAGAGAACAATCAACCAGAGATTCTTAGGAGAAAAGAAAAGGTACTGCCATCACCCAGTCATCATAACCATCCTTTTTTTATTAGAAAGTGTCTATACAATCAGCAAAAGCCATTTACTAACCAGAAACTTTGCTGGCATGACCTTATATTCCCAAAGGATATAATATTGTGTCAGGCTATACTTTCACTTTAAATTAACTGAGGAGAATAAAAAAAAATAGCAAAACTGACTTTGTACTATCTACACATCTAAAGCTTTAGACCTACATGGACCAATTCAGAAGTTATTAGATTATATAATTATATATAGTTATTAGATTCAAGTTAAGTTGCTGTTGTTGTCATGTGCTGTACAGGTACTTGTGATTCATAGCAACCCTATGTATAACAGCCTTGAACTCTGCTCTATCTTTGAGCCAACTTCATTGTTTCTGATATTCCTACCCCCATTATCCCCATCACTGAGTTCATTCATCTCATCCAGGCTCTTTCTCTCTTGTACCATCCCTCCACCCTCCCACGCATGATGTCCATCTCCAAGGACCGGTCCCTACTTGGAACATGCTCAAAATATGTCAGACAGAACATCAGAATCCTTGCCTCCAAGGAGCAGCCTGGTTTTACCCCCTCCAAGATGAACTTGTTTTCCTAGTAGTCCATGGTATATTCAACACTCTTCTCCAGCACCACAGCTCAAAGGCATCAATTCTCTTTCTATCATCCCTAATCATTGTCCAGCTCTCTGACGCATAGCATGCAATTGTGAAGACTATAGCCTGGATCAGGTACACCTTAGTCTCCAGCCTGACGTCATTGTTCTTCAGTACTTTGGAGATGTCTCTGACAACTGACTTTTCCAATGCAATTTGTCCCTTGATTTCCTGGCTGCTGGTACCAAGAGTGTTAATTGTGGAGCCAAGCAAACTAAAACTGTTAACATTCTCAATCTCTTCACCATACATAATAATGCTGCCAATTGGCTCCATGGTGAGAATCTTTGTTTTCTTCTTATATTTTGGGGTTTTTAATTATTTTGTGTCTGTGTACTGTCAAATTGGCTCTGACTGCTACAGGAGGAGATTGCTACTCCTTCTCCCCAGAGCATCTGGTGGATGGAACTGTGTACCTCTGGGATTGCAGTGCAGTTTCTTTATTCTCCTTGAGATTCTTTGTTTTCTTGATGTTGAGCTTCAATCCATATTGAAGGCTGCAGTCCTTGACCTCCTGCAGCAGGCGCTTCAGGTCCTTCTTAGCAAGCAGTGTGTTCATCTGCATAACGCAGGCTGTTGATGAATCTTCCTCCATTAGTGATGCCACATTCCTCCTTGTACAGCCTAACATCCCGAATGATCTGTTTTGCATACAGATTGAAAAGGTATGGAGACAGAATACATCCCTGGAGGACACTCTTCCCAATTTTGAAATGCAGTGTTTCCTTGCTCTATTCTGACGCCTGACTCTTGCTTCAAATATAGGTTTTGTATAAGCACAATCAAATGTTTTGGGATTCTTATTCTTCTCAGAGTCCACCACAGTTTTTTTGTGATCCACAGTCAAAAACCTTTGCAGAGTCAATGAAACACAGATAGACATTCCTCTGGTACATTCTGCTTTCTGCCAAGATCCATCAAACTACAGGACAATAAATCATATCTATGGCTCTATAAGAAAGAGAGGGAAAGTGGTCATTGTGAAACCCAGAGCCTCCTGCAAAACAAGTCTAGGCTACTCTTTAGAGAAAAGACTTACCCCAAGCACAGTTCCCAAAGCAGTTGGTGGATCTGAACAGTTTTTTGTTGAGTTGGCAAGGGCAACTCCTTATCACTAGGCCACCAGAGGGCCTTAGCTGTTGTTAGGTAATCTCAAGTTGAGTACAAACTCAAATAATCAAATGATCAAAACTATAAACAAATGATCAAAGTCCTGCACCACCCTCATAGTGTCTAGCATACGCAGGTCCATTGTTAGCTGCTGAGAGAAGGTTGCTGATGAGTCTCCCTCCAATCTTGATGTCACATTCTTCTTTATATATTCCAGTTTCTGGAATTGTTTGCTCAGCATACAGATTGGATAGATGTGGAGAAAAGATGCAACCATGATGCACACCTTTCCTGGTTTTAAACCAGACAGTGTTCCCTTGTTCTGCTGAGAAAACAGTTTCTTGGTTCATGTATAAGTTTTTGTTTGGGTTTTTTCCCATGTATAGGTTTTGCATGAGCACAATTAAGTGTTCTTGGATTTCCATTCTTATCGATGTTAGCCATAATTTGTTATGATCTGCATAGTCAAATGCCTTTGCATAGTCAATAAAACACAAATGGACATCCTTATGGTATTCTCTGCTTTTCCGCCAAGATCCATCTGACATCAACCTCTTCTGGACACAGCTTGAATTTCTGGCAGTTCTCCATAAATGAACTCTTCTAGCCATTTTCAAATAATGTTCAACACAATATTAATGTTATCATTAGATAGTGTCCACACTGTTGGATCATTTCTTTTTGGGATGAGAACACACAGACCTCTTCCAATTATTTGGTCAGGTAGCTGTCTTCCAAATTTCCTGGTAAAGATTAATGAGTATGTCCAGGGTTACAACAGTTTGCTTAAACACCTCAATTGGTATGAATCCTAGTCAGCAGAGGTCAGGGCTTTAATGAAATAGAATGGAAATACTGCAGCCAAGAAAAAGAGTCAGAGTTGAGCTAGGGGAGTGGGTATTATACTACCAGAAAAACAACTGGTAAGACCAGAGATCAGAGTTACACACCTGCTAAATGGCTGAGATTTAATCCAAAGATTATATCGCATTCCCCCTCCACTCCCTTACCACTACACAAACAGGCTCCAGTAGAACCGTGCGTTACAGCTGAGAGAGATACAAGACACAAAACCCTCTAAGGAGGAGTACATAAGGAAGCCCAAAGATGGGACCCATAAACAAGGGCAATACAGAAAGTTAAAACTTCCAAAACAAGATACATCCTATATATCCCAACTCCTTGCCAGATTAGGGTGTCATCACACCAAAGCCCTATTTACCTCAGGTCTTATTATCCAATATGCAAAAACAAACCAATTACCATAAAGTACATTCCCATTTAAAGTGACCATATTGAACAAGAGAACGCTGGTGACTTAGTGATAAGAAGTTAACCCAGAGATACATGGTTCAAATCTACCAACTCCTCCAAGGGAGAAAGATGGGCAGTCTCCTCTTGTGTGTTTTATTGCCTCTGAAAACCTGATTGAGGGTCACATATGAATTGGTTCTGACTCAATGGTATATAACAATATTTTTTAAAAGAGAGAGAGGGGGAGAAAGAGAAAAGATCTGTCTCTGTAAATCTTTATAGAAGCAGGTACCACATCTTTTTCTAGCAGAGTAACTGATGAATTTAAAATATCAACCTTTCACTTCACAGCTGAGTACTTTAACCACTGTGCCAACAGATTTTCTTTTTCAACTAAATGTTACAAGATGTGTCAAAAGGGAAAAGCAAAAGGACTCCACAGTCTGAAGAAGTAAAGAATTGTCAGAACCAGATTCAGATATGACACATACATTAGAATTCTCAGGGAATTTAAAATAACCATGATTTATGACCTTATTAGGAAAACTGACAACATGCAAGCACATATGAGTAATATGAACAGAGATGGAAACTCTTAGGAAGAATGAAAAATGCTAGAAACTAAAAGCATTATAACAAAAATGAAGACTGCCTTTGATGGACTCCTTGGTAGAATCAACATGCCTAGGAAAGACATGAGTGAGCTTGAAGACTCAACGAAAGGACAAGGAGAATTTCCCAGATGGTTAAAGTTCTCCAGGCTGAAGGAAAATTACACAGGTCAGAAACACGGATTCACATAAAGGAGAAAAGGGATCTAGAGAAGAAACAAACTGTAAGAAAATGTTTTTATTCTCTTACTCTTACTCATGGAGCTCTGGTGGCCTAGCGGTAAGGAGCTGTGCTGCAATCTCAAAGGCATACAGTTCACATCTACCAGCTGCTGTATGGAGAAAGACAGGCTCATCTCCTTTGTAATTTACTGCCACTGGAAACTCACTGGAGGTCATATGTGGGTCAGTTTCACCTTACCAGTACATAATAACATTTTTAATTGGTCTCAAAGATAACTTTAAAATAATTAATAGTAAAAATGTATTAGATGGTCATTGTTGTTGTTGTGTTCTGTAGTATTGGAAAGAACTCACAGCTGACCTTCCAGTGTGTTTTCAGAAGCAGTTAATTGCACAAGAGGAGACTACCCATCCTTCTCCCACAAAGCAGCTGGTGGACTTGAACCGCGTGCCTTTGGGATTGCAGTGCAGCTTCTTGCCCCTAGGCCACTATAGCATATTAATAAGTCAAATAAATAATAGCTGTATCACAGGGGACAGTAGAGGGGAATTGGGAATACTCTGTTATGATGTAACTGCATTACATTTTAAGCATTAATGTATCTGAAAGTGGGCTTAAATGTGTATTTTAAACTGTATGGTGGCCACTATTTTTTTAAAGGCTTTTAAGCCTTTAATTAACACTCTAGGAAAGAAGGTAAACTGCTATTTCTGTTGCTCTCGAGTGCCATCAGGTTCCCTCTGAGTCATACCAATCATATGCACAAGAGCACAGAACACTGTCCAGTCCTGTAATATCCTCAGGATCCTAGCTGTGTTTCAGCCCATGTTGTAACCACAGTGCCAATGCATCATGTTGAGGGTCTCCCTCTTTTTCACTACCTCTACTTCTCTAGAGACTAGTCCCTTCTAATAACACATCCAAAGTATATGAGACAAAATCTTGGCATTCTCACTAAGGAGCTTTCTGGCTTTGCTTCTTCCAAGGCACATTTATTCTTTCTTCTGGTAGTCCATGGCCAACACCTAATTCAACAATCAGTGCCATAATTATTTTTGGTCTTCCTTATTAATTGTCCAGCTTTCACATGCAGATGGGAAGATTGTAAATACCAAAGCTTGGGTCAGGTGCACCTTAGCCCTCAAGATGACCCTTTGCTTTTTATAATTTTAAAGAAATCTTTAGGGAGCTCTGGTGGCCTAGTAGCAAGAATCTACACTGCAATCCCAGAGATACATGATTCAAATCCACCAGATGCTTTGCTGGAAAAGGAGGGACAATCTCCTCCTGTACCAGTCAGATCCGATTTGACGGTACACACATAAAGTAATAAAATAAAATTTTTTTTAAAAAAAAATAAGTCTTTTGTGACATACTTGTTATATCATTTGACATCTTGATTTCTGCTTCCATGGACACTGACTATGGATCCAAATAAAATTAAGTCCTTGACACCTCAGTATTTGCTCTGTTTATCATGTTGTTGCTTATTGATCCAGATGTGAGGATTTGTTAAAGTATAATTAATACTGAAGGCTATATAGTATTTTCATTGTTAGATGCTGTAAGGTTTCTTTATTTTGATCAGGCAAGGCTGTGTCACATAAAACATGTTGTTAAGGAGTATTCCTCCAATCTTGATGCCATGTTTTTCATTTGGCTCAACTTCTCAACACACAGATTGAATAAGTATGATGAAAGAATAAAATCTTGCCACACACTTTTCCTGGTTTTAACCCATCCAGTATCCCTTTGATGTCTTTAATTACCTCTTAGTGTATGTGTTGTTGTTACGGCTGATGGCTGTTGAGTCGAGCATGACTCACAGCGATCCTATGAACAAAAGACCTGAAGACTTTCTGTAACTATGGTCATTTCTCAAAGTTCATAGAGTTTGCAGAAGCATGTTCTTTAGAAAGTGGATGCCACTCCTGCTTTCGATAAGTGATTATACTAAATGTGTTCATTTGTATCATTTGTATCCAGTATATGTAGGTAAATGCATGCATGCATGTGCACACACATGCACACATAACACAAATGAGTAATTTCTTATAATTTCTGTAGATAAAGAATTGAGCTTAGTCTATGTACAGTAGATAAAACTTAATTCTAAAATGCTCAATTAAAATCAGAGAAGGAACAAAAAAAATGCCAGGAATAGAAAAATTATAAACACGGTCGATATTAAGCCACTTTTAAGAACAACCACTTGAAATGTGATGAGTTTATTATGTTCCTTTTGATTGCCTTCGAGTTGAGCACAACTCATAGTGACCCTATGAATGAAAGGCCGGCTACAACTATCGACATTTATCAAAGTTCATGGAGTTTCCAGGGGCATGATGTTTAGGAAGTAGATGCCACTCCTGTTTCCAAGGGTTTAATATATCAATGTTGGAGTAAATATACCAGTGTTTAATATACCAGTGTTGGTGTAAATTTAAAAATAAGATCCACCTGTGTGCTGTCATGTCATAAGAAACCCACTTTAAATATGAAATGTCATAAATGGGTTAAAAGTGGTAAAGATATTCCATGCTAACACCTATCAAAGGGAGTTCTGCTGGTATAGTCCATAGAGTTTAGCTGCTCAATCAGAGGCTGAGCTCCTTGTGTCAGTTCAAATCAACCAGAAAATCTGAAGGAGAAAAATGAGCAGTTTCTTCCTGTATGATTTACAGCTTTGGGACCATTCTGGAGGGTCGCCTACGAGTCAGAACCAACTCAGTGGAGAGAGAAGCACTTATCCAAAAGAAAGTAGTTATATTAATTTCAGACAAAGCAAGATTTAGAACAAGAAACTTATTGGGGATAAAGAAGGGATTACATACAGATGAAAGGATTAAATCTTCAAGAAGGTATAACAATTCTAATGCACGTAACAAACAATCATCAAAATACATGAGGCAAAACCTGAAAAAACTGAAAGGAAAAATCGGACAAATTCATTTTTATAAAACCTCAACACCCCTCTATCAGTAAATGATACTTGACAGCAGACCACTCTGTCAGTGAAGCCTGTCAAGTTCGTTCCAACTCAGAGGCTGTAACCACCACAGACGTAGATTGCCACAGCTTTTCTCTGTGGAGTGATCAGGTGGTTTTGAACTGCTGACCTTGTGGTTTGTACTGGAGACTTTAACTGCTGTGCCATCAGAGTTCCTTTGATCAACTACTGTTGTTGGTGTGAGCTGTTAAGTCTGAACCAACTCAACAGCTGACCCTCCAGTGAGTTTTCAGAGGCAGTAAATAGCGAGGGAAGAGACTGCCCATCTTTCTCCCTCAGAGCAGCTAGTGGATTCAAACTGAGGGCCTTTGGGTTGGCAGCAAAATTCCTTACTACTAAGTCACCAGAGCTCTCATGATAAAGTAATAAGGCAAAAAAACCAAATAAGTAAGACTATAGATGAACTGGACAGAGTAAGGTTAGTTAATATTCTGAATAGAGTCACCATCCAGCTTTTAGAAAGAAAGCACCAAAAACAACTGGAAAAGCACATCAACAGAGAACTGCCAGAAGTGCAGGCTAGATTGAGAAGGGGTCATGGTACTAGGAATATTGTAGCTAATGTTAGATGGATTTTGGCTGAAAGCAGGGAGCGACAGAGGAATGTTTATCTCTGTCTCGTTGATTACACAAAGGCTTTTGACTGTGTGGATCACAACAGACTGTGGCTAACTCTGAGAAGAATGGGAATCCCAGAACACTTGATCATGCTAATGCGAAATCTATACTTGGACCAGGAGATAGTCATCAGAACAGAGCAAGGAAACATTTCATGGTTCAAAATGAAGAAGGGTATACACCAGAGATGTGTCATATCTCCATACCTTTTCAACCTATATGCAGAACAGATTATCCAGGAGGCTGGACTGTATGAGAAGTGTGTCATCAGGATTGAAGGAAGATTCATCAACAATCTGTGTTATGCTGATGACACAACACTGCTTGCTGAAAGTGAGCAGGACCTGAAGTGCTTGCTTGAAGGTCAAGGACTGCAGCCTTCAATATGGATTGAGGCACAATATCAAGAAGACAAAGATTCTCATCACTGGGCCAACTGGCAGCATCAGGATGGATAGTGAAGAGATTTAGACTATTAACAGCTTTAGGTTGCTTGGCTCCACAGTCAACATTCTTGGCACGAGCAGCCAGGAAATTAAAAGACACATTGTGATGGGAAAGTCTGCTGTTAGGGACCT
>NW_006399790.1:659605-666574 GCF_000299155.1 Elephantulus edwardii
CCAGGATGTGCTCACCAGGATGTGCCAAGAAATATGGAGAACAACCACATAGCCAACTGACTGGAAGAGATCTATATTTATTCCCATTCCAAAAAATGGTGACCGAACAGAGTTTGGAAATTATCAAACAAACAATATCACTGATATCACATGCAAGCTGAAGATCATCTAAAAAAAACAACTTGAACAGTACACTGACAGAGAACTACCAGAAATACAAGCTGTGTTTAGAAGAGGTCAGGGCAATAGGGATAGCATTACAAATGCCAGATATATCTTAGCTGAAAGCAGAGTACGAGAGGAATATCTATCTGTGTTTCATTGACCATGCCAAGGCATAGGACTGTGTAGATGACAGCAAATTATGGCTAACCTTGAGAAGAACTGAAATCTCAGAACACTTGATTATACCCATGCAAAACCTATGCTTGGACCAGAAGGCAGTTGTCAGAACAGAACAAGGATACACTGCATGGTTCAAAATCATGCAAGGAGTGCATCAGGAATGCATCCTGTCTCCATACCTTTTCAATCTGTATGTGAGAGGCTGGACTTCATGAGGAGGACTGTTTCATCAAGATTGGAGGAAGACTTGTCAACAACCTGTTTTATGCTGATGACACATTATTACTTCCTGAAATTGAGGAGACCCTGAAGCATTTGGTATTTGATATTGAAGCTCAATATCAAGGACCTCTCCAGACTGATGAAGAGCAACAATGTCAATCTAGAGACTAAGGTGTGCCTGATCCAGGCCAATTACTTGTTACGCATCAGAAGCCAAATGATGACATAAGAAGAATTGATGCCTTTGAATTGTGGTATTGAACATACCAGGGGTTGCTAAGAGAACTAACCTAGAGAAGGTGAAGCCAAGCGGCTCCTTGGAGGTGAGAATTGTGAAGTTCCATCTCACATACTTTGGATATGTTATCAGGAGGGACCTGTCCTTGGAGAAGGACAGCATGCTCAGAAGGGTGGAGGGTCAGTGCAGGAGAGAAAGACCCTGGATGAGATGGATTGACACAGTAACAGACGCAATGAGAGTAGGTGTATCAAAGACAGTAACTCTGGCTCAAGATAGAGCAGAGTTCAGAGCTTTTGTGAATAGGGTCGCTTTGAGTCACGGTTGACTCAACAGCACATAACAACAACAGCAACTGACAAAAAGGACAAGCTATACATTTTGATTGCGATGTGGAGAGGGTCCAGCAATTATTGAGCACTTGTGAATGCTGCTCTGTCAGGCACTTAATTTATATCATCTCTCATTCAGGACTCAGCAACACTATAAAATAGCAATCCCATTTCTGGTGATAAGGAAACTGAAGAAAAGGATATAGGCTCACATTTATCAGTTAGAGATCTACATAGATATGAACACTTGTCTAATGACTCCAGCAGCTGGCTCTTTCTGCCATGCCACTCTGGCTCCAGAGTTATTTATTATGTGCTGTTGAGTCGCCTTTGCCTCATAGTGACCCTATGTACAACATCCCTAAACCCTGCTCTATCCTGTGCCAATCTCACTATCTCCAACACACCTACCCCCATTATCCTCAGTCACTGAATTAATCCATCTCATTGAGGGTCTTCCTCTCCTGTGCTGTCCCTCCACCCTCCCAAGCACAGCGTCCCTCTCCAAAGACTGGTCCATCCTTGCAACATGTCCAAGGTATGGCAGATGGAGCTTCAGAATCCTTGCCTCCAAGGAGTAGCCTGGTTCAACCCTCTCCAGGATGAACCTTTTTGTTTTCTTACCAGTCCATGGTATATTCAATACTCTTCTCCAACAGCACAGCTCAAAGGCATCAATTCTCTTTTGTCCAGTTCTCTGACGCATAGCAAGTGACTGGAAGGACCATGGCCTGTACCAGGCACACCTAAGTCTCCAGATTGACATCACTGCTCTTCAGTACTTTGGAGAGGCCTCTAACAGCAGACTTTCCCCATCCCAAGACGTCTTTTGATTTCCTAGCTGCTGATGCCAAGAGTTTTGATTGTGGAGCCAAGCAAACAGAAGCTGTTAACAATCTCAATCTCTTCACCATCTATCATGATGCTGCCAATTGGCCCAGTGGTGAGAATCTTTGTTTTCTTGATACTGTGCCTCAATCCATATTGAAGGCTGCAGTCCTTGACCTTCTGCAGCAAGTGCTTCAGGTCCTCCTCACTTTAAGCAAACAGGCTTGTGTAATCTGCATAACACAGACTGTTGATGAACCTACCTCCAATCCTGATGCCACACGTCACCACACAGAGCTCAGCCTCCTGGATAATCTGTTCTGCATATAGATTGAAAAGGTATGGAAACAGGACACATCCCTGTTGTACACCCTTCCCAATTTTGAACTATGCAGTGTTTCCTTGCTTTGTTCTGACTACTGCCTCCTGGTCCAAGTATAGGTTTCACATTAGAACGATCAAGTGTTCTGGGATTCCCATTCTTCTCAGAGTCAGCCACTGTTTGTTGTGGTCTACACAGTCAAATGCCTTTGCATAATCAATGAAACACAGACATTCCTCTGGTACTCTCTGCTTTCAGCCAACCTCCAGCTAACATTAGCTACAATATCCCTAGTACCACAACTCCTTCTAAACCCAGACTGCATTCCTGGAGGTTCTCTATTGATGTGCTGTTCCAATATTTTTTATTAGATAATCTTCAGCAAAACCTTGCTTGCATGTGATATCAATGATACTGTTCGATAATTTCCACACTCTGTTAGGTTACCTTTCTTTGAAATGGGAAAAAATATAGATCTCTTCCAGTCAGATGGCCAATTGATTGTCCTCCAGATTTCTTGGCACAACTTGGTGAGCACATCCAGGGCAGCATCTGTTAGTTGAAATAAGTCAATTGGTATACCATCTATTCCTGAAACCATATATTTTGCCAGTTCCTTCAGAGCAGCTTGAGCTTCCTCTTTATCAACACAAGCTCTTGCTCATATGTTGTTGCATGAAATTCTTCTGTGTTTGCCAATTTTTTTTGGTACAGTGACCCTGTATACTTTTTCCATCTTCTTTTAATACTTCCTGGATCATTACATTCTTTATAGTCAGTTTGATACATTTAACACTTGGATGTTGTCCTACAGATCAGCAGGGGAAAGAAGGAGCAACTGAATGACAAAATGGGCAGAAGGCTTAGAATAGGCACTTTGTAAAACAAGGTAGCAGAACTTCATTAGTCATCAAGGAAATGCAAACTAAAATCAAAACAAGATACCACTATGCCCTCACTAGGGAACTCTGGTGCTTAGTGTTAAGGAGTTGTGCTGCCAACTCAAAGCCACATAGCTCAAATCCACTAGCTGCTCTGCAGAAGAAAGATGAACAGTCTCCTTCTGTGTGATTTAACTGCCTCTGAAAACTCACTGGAGGGTCAACTATGGATTAGTACCTACTCAACAGTATGTAACAACAACAGCAATACACCCACTAAAAAGATTACAAGTTTTAAAGACCTGGTAATACTAATTATTTCTGAGAATGTGGCATACCCAGAATTCTGGTACACTGCTGGCAAAAATGTAAAATAGTACAATCATTTTGGAAAATTATGTCTAATATATGATCCAGAAGTCACTCTGGAAAGTGATGCCTAATGTATGATGCAGAAATTCAACTCCTAGATCCAGTGGTGTACTGAGGCTGGGTCCGATTGCTTCCTAAGATACTCACGTCCTCTCATTTCTGCTATAAACCGTCAAGTTGAAATTGACCCATGGCTGACCCTCCAGTGGGTTTTCAGAGGCAGTAAATCATGTGGAAAGAGAATGCCCAGATTTCTCTCATGAAACAGCTGATAGATTCGAACCATGTACCTTTGTGTTGGCAGTATAATTCCTTACCACTAAACCACCAGGGCTGCCTACGCAACTTCAAATTCGCCACAATGAGGATATTTACAAATGCTTATACATCAGAACTAATTTTTGTTAAAAAAAACCTGACTGTTAAAACATTTACCAGTATGTCATTATATACATTAGAGAGAAATGTATGTGTATGCCCACAAAAGTATATTTTCAAGACCGTTCCTCCCCCCCAAAAAAAGACTGTACATAACAGTTTTATTTATATGAACCTCAAACTGAAAATAACTCAAAGTTCTGCCAACAGAAGCACTAACTAATGTGCAACTAGGGCTCCTTTTGAGTAAAAAAAAAAAAAAGAAACAAGAGTACATGCTATAAGCTTTCAATGATAAGAAGTGCCAGAACAAGTAAAGCTAAGGACTAGTGATGTTATTATGTACCATCAAATCAGAACTGACTCAGAAATGAACCTCTAGAAGATTTTCAGAGGCAGAAAATGGCATGGGAAAAGATTGTGTATCTTTCTTCCATAGAGCAGCTGGAAGATTTGAACCATGTGCCTTTGGATTGTCAGAGCAACTCTTTTCCACCAAGCCACCAAAGTTCCCTATCAACGGTTACTGAATTCAGAATATCTTTCCTCTGGGTGCTGGGAGTATCAACTAGGAAGGGAGGCTCCTGTGTGTCGTAAACGTTTTCTGTCTTGATATTGGCAGTGTTTGTATGGATATATACACGTAAAATGCATTAAACTCTAGACTTGTGACTTTGACATTTTACTATATATACTTCAGTAATAGAGTGAACACATGCGCACACATGCTCCTGCAAACATATTCTGTTCCTCAATCCTGTCAAAAAGGCAGAAGCATTGGATGACCACCCCAGAGAGGGAGAGATTCCAGCATGGTGATAACTGACGAGAAGAAAGGCAGCGTGATGCTGGCAGAGAAGTGAGGCTGACTTTTACTGACAGCTGCCTACCATCATGGAGGCTTTCTGCACCTGTACTGGCAGCAGTGCTGATGCGTGGAGAATCTGCCTTCCCCCATCACATACTTCCCAGACACAGTGCTGCCTGGGAAGGAATCCAGCGAACAGATCATCTGTCTCTCCCACACACCTACCACCAGAGCAGCAGAAGTTCAGGAATATGAAGGCTGGGGACTTTCATCCAACTTGGATGATCTTCCAGCATTTGCCGTCAACAGAGAACACTAAAACCTGAGACCTTACCTGCTGAGACATTTCCAAAGCACACAGAGAGCCGGATAACTTGGTCTCTGAGAACTTCTCAAATGAAAACAGAAACAAAAAAAACACGGGCTGCTTTTGTCATCAAAAAGGAGAGACAGAGAGAGAGAGACATCATGACACTTCACAGGCTTCAGGCCAAAACTCTTCTAGAGAAGTTATGTTTTATCTTGTCCTCACTGGCCCCTGGACCTACATGTGGTTAGCTTAAAGTGTAATGAAGAGACAAGACCGTACCTCAAAAGAAGAGGAGAGAAGCATAGTTGATAGCATCATCCCATCTACATCCATCAATTTATCAGGACTACTTGAGAAATGTCCATTGCATACCCACTTGGTCTCAGAGAATTATGTACACCATCAAAGGATATGAAGAGAAGCTCACAAGATTCTAACTTTACTCCTGAGGGGCTCATCCTGTTTGTTTCTATGACCATATGTAAATACAAGAAGAAACTGAGGGTTTATTTCAGAATATGTTGTTCAGAATACCAGGAAATTCTTAAAGATTCCACAGGCTCTGAGAATTGTCCCAAAACATTGTCTTAGGCTGAGTTCTTCAAGAGACAGACCCAGAAATGACAAAGTCAAGCAAAGGCAATTTCTTTGGAAGATGAAGTATAATCAGAAGAGAAGCACAAGAGTAAGCCAGAAAGGGGGGGGGGGGCGAGGACAACCAAAACCCAAACCACCATCTATAATGGATGTGTAATCAAGCATGTGACTTCTTGTTGTTGTTGTTGTTGTGTATCGTAGAGTCAGAACTGACCCATAGCTGACCTTCCAGCGGGAATCACACAGGAGGAGATTGCCCATCCTTCTCCTGTGGAGCAGCTGGTGGCTTCGAACTGTGTTCCTTTGGGATTGCAGCACAGCTTCTTGCCACTAGGCCAGCAGAACTTAGCAAGCTACTTCTGTGGGCGAAATGGACAGGGGAAACCAGGAATCAGTTAAAACACTCTCATCTGAGAGCTGTCTCCTCTCTGAGAAGAGAGGGAATTTAATATTTCTACAACCCCCATCTATCACTGGCTGTGCCCAAGGGGTCTTGGATGGTTGGACTGTGAAGCAGATGGCAACACAGGCTCTCTAACAAGTGCCAGTGCTGGTATTTGGAAGTCAGGCAGGGGTGTACTCAAGAGGTAAGGGCTAGAGGATATGAGCAGGATACCAGCAGCATCTGTTGTAAAGGAACAGGAAATAAATTGGCCAGAAACTGCAGTATCTGTATGGTTTATGACATCACCTTAGAAGTATACACACAGAAAAGTCAACTGTCAGATATGGGCTAAATATACACGTCTCTAAATCTACAAGTGATAAACGGCATGCTAAGACCCAAACCTGAAAACTACAGCCCAAATGTTTGATCAGAACTAGAATCAAAATACATATGACTTGAGTCTATCCCACCTTAATTTAAGCATCATTTCAAGATTAGAATTGAGGCACTGAACACTAATGATAGAACAGCAGATGAGTTGTGAGATGGCATCAAGGAGCAAAAAGGTGATTACAAACTTGGGAGAGAAAGAAACGACCAGAACAGATGTTAGAAGAGACTCTGAATGTTGCACTAGAATGCCGAGAAGCCAAAAACAAGAGAATTGCCAAAGTAAAAGAGAGGAACAGAAGATTTCAAAGGGCAGCACAAGAAGTCAAAGCAAAGCATTTTGAAAGAATGAGCATAGAGCTGCAGCTAGAAAACCAAAAGGGTCTTAGCATTTCTCAAGCTGAAAGAATGAGAAGACAAAGTCAAGCTTTAAGTTGCAATATTGGAGTACAATACTGCAATGTTGTTATGTGTTGTTGTTATGAGCCGTCGAGTTGCTTGCGACTCATAGCGACCCTATGTACAATAGCCCTAAACTCTGCTCTGTCCTGTGCCAAT
>NW_006399790.1:668674-670365 GCF_000299155.1 Elephantulus edwardii
AATCGATCTGATTCCTATGCATATCATCTGGTGAAATCCAAGTATATAACCTGCGTTTATGTCTCTTCAGAAATGTATTTGTTATGAATAAGTCATTGTGCAAAATTCTATCATTCTCTCTCCAGCTGCATTTCTGTCACCAAGTCCATATTTTCCAACTACTTAATCTTCTTCTCTGTTCCCAATAGCCAGGAAATTAAAAGACAAATTTCATTGGGAAAGTCTGCTATTAGAGACCTCTCCAAAGTACTGAAGAGCAATGATGTCAGTCTGGAGACTAAGGTGCACCTGATACAGGCCATGGTCTTTGTAGTGCTGGAGAAGAGTATTGAGTATTCCATGGAGAATTCCATAGGAGAACAAACAAGTTCAGCCTAGAGAGGTTGAAACCAGACTGCTCCTTGGAGGCAGGGATTCTGAAGCTTTGTCTGACATATTTGGACATGTTGCAAGGCAGGATCAGTCCTTGGATAGGGACTTCATGCTTGGGAGGGTGGAGGGACAGCACAGGAGAGGAAGACCTTTGATGAGATGGATTCCATCACTGGGATTATGGGGATAGGCATGTTGGAGTCAATAAGATTGGCAAGGAATGGAGCAGGGTTTAGGGCTTTTGTACACTGGGTCGCTATGAGTTGCCGACAACTCAACAGCACATAACAACAACAACAACAGATGAGTAAGAAGATCTCCCCTCATCTGTCCCTTGTATCCTCTCCAACTTAATATTTCATGGCACACTACTTCACTGCTTCACACTGTTTACTGTGTACATGCACAGTGTTCCTCCCACCAGCACTCCCTACATGCAAACACACCAGAATCCTTGTGCACTCAATGCCCCCCTTAGCTGTTCCTATCATGGCTTCACTTTATGGTTTGCCTATGCCTGAAGTTCTTCCACTAGACTTTTCATTTTCTTAAAGATAAAACCTCTAAGCTCCTTAGGCCTTTAATAATGTCCACTGTAGTCAAGACACTTAAGACATGTTGAGTAAATGGATCATGGCTTTAATTGCCATTGATTTCCCTTTTCCCCTCTGTATGACCCTGAACTACTAGCGAAGCCAAAAAGACTATGATGCTCTGACGGCCTCCCTCCTGCCCTGTCTTTGAGACCCATCACAGACTACACATCTGGACACCTTGAAATGTTCCTCAGCCAAGCCTGTGAGCCACAGTCAGCATTAAAGCCAGACTGAACCTTTGGACATGAAAGCAATCTTTGCTCCCGGCTAGGTGAGACACCTAAGTGGAAGGCCTCTGTGAGTTCCAGCAGTGCCACTGTGCTCAGGCAGAGAGATGAAATGTCCATGGGGTGCCGTGCACACACTTCACCTCCTCAGTAGTGAGCAGAGCTGGCTGCAGCCCTGCCAGATAGCGGTGCTTCAAACTGGAAAGAAGTTACAATGGCAAGAAGGGAGGTGTGGTTGGTAGGAGATGGAAAGCATCTTTCTGACTTTCTCTCCCGGAACTTTACCTAATAACAGGATAGTGTCACATATAATGTTTTGTGTTCTGTCAGCAATGGCAGGCTGGAAACCAATGGTTTGCTAACTCCTGTCCTTTGTGAGGCATAAAGAAATGAAGTTACAATGATGCTCACATCATCTCAGACGCCCATAGAAACGCATAGCGTATATCCTTGCTTGATTCTTGCACTCACAAAAGTGTTCCAGCTAGTATAATAA
>NW_006399790.1:670465-681550 GCF_000299155.1 Elephantulus edwardii
TGTTGGAGATAGTGAGACTGACACAGAATAGAGCAGGTTTTAGGGCTGTTGTACATAGGGTCACTATGAGTTGCAGGTGACTCGACGGCACATAACAAGTTTCTATTAGAGAAGAAAGGCATTAGAAATTGGGAGACCCACTTTTCCACCCAGGAGGCTATGGCAAGTCTATAAGCAAGAATCTTGCACTAAGATAGTTGAAGAAGGAGAATAAAAGGGGTAGATTACAGTACTATTTTCCAAAGTATTTCCAAAACCTTTGGAAAGGTTTCTTTGGTAAAAAAAAATAATAGTAATAACTTGAGCTCCTGTGGTCACATAACTTTTTGAAATAACACCTTTGTCATCTGTATATTAGATCCCCAGGTTGAATGCGCTTAAGACTATTAAAGCCAATAAAAAGTAAGTACCTATGTAAAGAGATCTCTGTGTACTTAACTTGTCCAGCTCAGTTGAAAAGGTATGTGTGTGCTAAAAAGTTGAGGACAACGATAAAGCCATTGAATTTGTCTGCTAAGAAGTTATTGTTAACTTTTGTTTGAGTGCTTGGACACAGTCTAGACTAGAATGGTTTGAGAAGCTGAGTGGGAAGTGAGGAAATGAAGTTAGCAAGTGTGAATCACTCTTTGAAATATAGTTGGAGACTGCAGACATAAAGGGATCTTGAAAGAAAAGGAGATAAGGCAGAAATTGGAAAAGAAGTGGGGTCAACAAAGGCTTTTCTCTTTTTTTATAATATGAGAAAGACAGTCATGTTTCAAATTTCTTGGAAAGGAACTAGCAGATAGAGTTTAAAGATATAATAGAAGGGATAAACTATTTTTTAAGGAGAAGGAACTTCCTTTATTGCTGTATGGTAGGAACTGACTCATAGCTGAGCCTCCAGTGTGTTTTCTGATGCTGTCAATTGTATACCAGGAAGGCTGTCCATCCTTCTCCTAAGGAGCAGCGGCATGTCTTTGGATTTGCAGTGCAACTCCCTACCACTAGTCAAACACAACAGAAGCAATTTGCCTTAGAAAGTATAAGGTTTTGATTTTCACAGGAGGGGGACATGAAAGTAAATGTTGACTTTTGGATGGATATGGTGACTGCCAGTTGAGTGTCATTCCTATCTTATCACTTGTTTTGGTTCCTCCTCCCCCCCCCCCGAAAGATAGTAAATAAGGTTAGCCACTGAAAGTTAATCTTGTGAAGAAAACCGTATACTCAGAGGCCAATTGGCAATGGAATGAGAAAAGACTGGGTATTAAAATGGAAGCAACATATTTCATGGAATTTGAGTATGAATCCAGGGAGCTAATCACTCCTTATTTGTCTCAAGATGGGGAAAAACATTGAGAAGAAATTGAAGTGAGAGTGAAAAGAAGAATATGGATATATAAGAAGGGAATTCTTAACTCCAAGAGTTGATCAGTATTCGAATGGCTTATCAGAAGACCTGTAACCTACCATGATCTAAACAGAAATTGAGACTGTCATATCCAATGGTCATATAAGCCTTCAAATTCTGTCATGCATCTCAGTGGTTCTCAAACCTGGACACAGGTTAGAACCACATGGAAAATGCAATCATAATATACGAATGCCCCATAGCAGAGATTATCATTCCATTGTTCTAATATTATGACCTACTCCAAATTGTGGTCCACAGACTGGCAGTAACACCAGTATAAGCATCCACAGAATCTTGTTATAAATGCAGTCAGTCTCAGATTCTGCCCAAAGCTAGTACATATGATTCTGCATTGTCAAAAGATCCTTGGTTACTTTGTGTGCATATCAAGGCTGAGAACATTGGGCTAGAGCTTGGTCTAGAACGAAGCCCAAACATCAGTATTCTTTTTAGCTTCCTCATAAAATTCTAATGTGCACCCAGAGTTGAGCACCACTGCTGGATAGAGAAAGGTTGTTGTTGTGTATCATCGAGTAGGAAGTGACCCATTGCTGACCCTCCAGCGGGTTTTCAGAGGCAATTAATTGCACAGAATGAGTCCCCATCCTTCTCCTACAGAGCAGCTCATGGATTCGAACCATGTTCCTTTAGGATTGCAACAGTTTCTAAAATCATATTAAGCTCATGTGATCATTATTAAATTTACCTCAAGATTATGCAAACACAAGAGTGAAAATCAGTGAAGACCAAATAAGGTCTGTAGCTGAGTCAATAAAATTATACAAATATGAGGTTCCTGGTCTTGATCATTAACTACAGTTATGTAAAACATTATCATTGAGGGAAGATGATTAAGGATATATGGACATTCTGTATTAAATTTGCAAGGCCTTGTGAGTCTTAAGTTATTTCAAAATTAAAAGGAAAAAAAGTCATTTTCAGCTAATAGAGATCCTGCCTAAGATGAAGAACATCTATTCTTCATCATCATCTAAGAAATAAACAGGTTTTGTTCTCCACTCTTTACCCTGTGTCTCCATGTTTCACTCTGCACATCTGCACATCCAGTCAATTAAATAGGTATGTTACATAAGAATTTTTTAGTATGTCCTGGACTGGTCTCTTGGCTGGAGCACTAGACTGCACCACCACGGCAGGGGGGTGGGGTGTGGTCCTGCCTTCTCTGACTGAAGGTACCCAGCCCTGTCCCCTGGACCCCCGAAAGACCTTATTTAGCTGCAGGGAGACTCCTGCCCACTGTCTGGAAGCTTGCTGGGCCTTTTCCTGGAATTCATGGCCCTGCAGCCTGGAAATCTGGCCCCCACCACCCGGAGTTCTGCCCCACTGCCCAGAAGTCTCTCCCTGATGCCCAGAAGTCCTACCCATGCCACTGGGAGATCCTGGATCCACTATCTAGAGACCTTGGAGCTACAGCCTGGATGTCACAACACCAATGTGTGGAGGACGGCCTGCTGCCACCCCTCTGAACTGCACCAGAGACATCAGTTTCACAGGTGAACCCATTTCATCTCTTCTCTCCTCTCAAAGCATGAGCTTCGTTTAGCCTGAACAGAGCACCTTGGACTGACCTAGCTGCAGCAATTGTCTGACAGAGAAGGCTGCTAATTCACAGGCCTTTCATCTCCTGAACTGAAGCAAATCTTCCCTTTAGTCAAAAGTTCATAGAGATACTCAGGCAGGGTAGCTGCTCCACCATCCTCCTGAGAGTGACATCAGACCAAGAGTCTGCTATCACCTCAAGCATGAAAAACTGTACCACAGAAATGTCACATAAGAAGCAGGCTACCTCACACCCTACAAAAGAAAAAAAAAGATATCACCAAACAAAAGTGACATAGTATCAATGGATTTCCTGAAGCCAGAAAGTCTGATGGAATTTT
The DNA here is from genome assembly GCF_000299155.1 of Elephantulus edwardii. Classification (NCBI taxonomy): domain Eukaryota; kingdom Metazoa; phylum Chordata; class Mammalia; order Macroscelidea; family Macroscelididae; genus Elephantulus; species Elephantulus edwardii. Next base: position 673,763 of record NW_006399790.1, read on the forward strand.
CTGACACAGAATTTAAAAGAAGAATGATTTAATATTTTCAATGGGTGAAAGAAAACTTTCAGAATTATAGGATACTGCAAGCAAAAACCAAGAGGAGCAAGCAAAAACCAAGAGGAGCTTAAAAAAAAAATCCAAAACAATGTAGATGAAACAAACGAAGCATAAGAGGCTCTGGGAAAACAAGAAACCACAATCCAAAATATAAGGACCAATGTTTCAGATGCTGTCAACGTGTTGGAGGGACACATGAACAGAGTTGAAGAGATGGAACACAGAACCAGTGAAATAGAAGATAGAATTGTCATACTGATCTGCTGGAACAAAAAGCTTGTATTCAGTTACCTTTCCCATATTCCTCCCATCAAGTTTTACAAGTATGCCTGTCCTTCAGACTCTATCCAAACAATACTTTAGGCATAGAAGGTTCCTGCTGTCCATATCCCTGGATCAGCAGGGCAGCAGACATAGCAAGGCCAAGTCTCCTCAGTCAGCACTCAGTGCTTGCAAAGTCAGGACTCTGTGAAAACTATTCAGTGTGCATGGGTGAGGCCATCAGTCTTGTTAGCATGAAATAACTGATGGCTGTGAACAGTGCAGGTGTTCTTCTCCGGGATGACCTGGCAAACCCACACCAGTCTTTCCTCACCTAATGAGTTGAGGTTTTCCTACTGATTTGAGCATGACTCATAGTGACCCTATAAACAAAAGGCCTGAAGCCCCTCTACAACTATTGACATTTATCAAAGTTCATAGAGTTTCCACAGGCATGTGTGACCTATTTAGCTCTCTCTTATAACATTGTATATAAAGTACCTTCAAAATGCTTCTACGCCAGAAGGACTTGCTTTCTAGCACTTCAGTTTCCCCTTGAAGGGCATTTTGGCCCTTTTCTAACTTAAAAAGAGAAAGTACAAATTCCATGGTTATCCACCATCATAATAATGCAAGTTGTTTGTTGTTAGTTGCCACTGAGTTGATTTGAACTCATGGCAACAACATGTATGCAGAATAACACTGGGCTCCACAGGGTGTTCAAGGCTGTGACCTTTCAGAAAGTGGGTCCTGTGGTCAAAGATACCTCTGACTTGGTTTTCATTAATACCTTTTCAGTTAGTAGTAGAGTGCTCTTAACCATTTGCACCCTCTAGGGGCTTCACTTAGACCTCCGCACCTCATAACACATAATAAACACATAACCAAATCTAACAATTATTCCAAATGGTTTATAAGAGATAAAGATATTAACATGTTGCCACACACTTTCATGCTTAGAAACACATTTTTTTCTGACTGTATTACAGTCATCTGCGGCAACGTGTTAAGGTACCATTTACTGAGATACTACTGTGCTCAAATTCTTCTATTATTTTTTCTGTTTTCTACTAATTATGTGATTTACCAGTCTAATGGATGAACACCTCAGTCCATTCATTTCTTAAATGAACTAAAACATACTTTAAGATCTGTGGACATACTGGTTTGTATTGGCTCTGATAAAGATACTTCAGCATGGAAAGGGAACAAGAATAGGTATAAATGGAAATTTAAAAATAGGTTTAAATGGCTCCAACATGGCTCCGTGGCTGTGCAGCATCTCTGCGGTGGTGCGGCGGCTGCTCAGGTGCCCTGAAGCCCGCGTTGGGGATGCTGCGGGAGCAGCAGCTACACGCTTTTATTCCAAGGACAATGAAGGCAGCTGGTTCCGCTCCCTGTTTGTGCACAAGGTGGATCCCGGGAAGGATGCCCACTCCACCTTGCTGTCCAAGAAGGAGACCAGCAACCTGTACAAGATTCAGTTTCACAACATGAAACCCAAGTGTCTCGATGCCTACAACAGCCTGATAGAAGTCGTGCTACCCAAGTTGCACCTGGATAAAGACTACCCTTGCTCAGTCGTGGGCAACTAGAACACGTGGTATGGAGAGCAGGACCAGGCAGTGCATCTATGGCGGTTCTCCAGCGGCTACCCAGCCCTTATGGATTGCATTAACAAGCTCAAAACCAACAAGGAATACCTGGAGTTCGGGAAAGAACAGAGCCAGATGCTGCAATCCCAGAGGAACCAAATGCTCCTTGAGTTCTGCTTCTGGAATGAACCACAGCCCTGAGCAAGCCCCAGCGTCTATGAGCTGAGGACGTACAAGCTCAAGCCAGGAACCATGATTGAGTGGGGGAACAACTGGGCCCAAGCCATTAAGTATCGGCAAGAGAAGCAGTGGGTGGCTTCTCGCAGATAGGAGAGCTCTACGTTGTGCACCATCTCTGGGCCTATAAAGACCTACAGTCTCGGGAAGAGCCTCAAAATGCTTCGTGGAGAAAGCGGGGCTGGGATGAGAATGTCTACTACACAGTGCCCTTGGTTCGACATATGGAATCTCGGATCATGATTCCCTTGAAGATCTCACCTCTCCAGTGATCCTGCCTCCACCTCTTCCTTCTCTCTGATGGCAGCCAGGGACACAGGAGCCACCAGCTCTGCTCCCATCATTTTTCCCCCCTCAGATCTGAAGTGGTCTGAGGGAGAGGAGGGCGGTGCTCAACAAAGGCAAGGGGTTATTTAAGGGTGGTAGGGTCCCAGAATTTTCAGTTCTATTTGGACCCTTCCCACCATCCATGCCCCTACTTCCCCTCCTGCTGGAAACATTTTCTAATTTCACTGACAAAAGACATGCAATCTTTTACATCTTCCCATATCTTCAAAGATTCCTCAGCTCAAGCCCCCCAGCTCCACTTTCTCTTGAGTTACACAAAAGGTAGTATGTGGTTAGAAGTGCAGTGGCAAGATGGCAAGGTGGTTGGGGCTGGGCCAGGTCTTCTGGAGCTCCTTGGCCTCCACTGGGCCATTTATTTACTGGACCATCTGAGCCAAGTCCCTTCTGACTGGAACTTCCAGAGACTAATATCCACAGATAAGGACGTCAAGACATTCTGCGGGTGGGTTGGGGAGGGAGCAACTGGGAAACATTTAGGGGCAAGAGACAGATCAGAGATCCTTGAAAATATATGTGGGTTTGATTTGCAGAATTTAGAATCTAGACTTAGGATAATAAGATAGAAGAGGTGAAAGAACACTTGGGGATGGGTTCCAATACCAGACAGAAAGAGAGAAAATGATATTTCTTTCTGTTTCTTCCTAAGTGAAGCTTAAGGACATGGCTTGAAGAATGTGCAGCCAGAGTGCTCCTTGGAGGCAAAGATGATAAAGCTTTGTCTCACATACTTTGGGCATGTTACTAGGAGAGGCTATTCCTTGGAAAGAAACATCATGCTTGCAAAGGTAAAGGGATAGTGAAGGAGAGGAAGACTCTGAACCAGGTGGATTGGCAGAGTGGCTATGGCAATGGGTTTGAGTGTGTCAAAGACTGTTAGGATTGTGCAGGATAGGACAGGGTTTAGGTCTGTTTACAGGGTCTCTACGAGTCATACTCAGCTCAGTGGCACCTAACAATAACAAGTAATACTTTGGAGCATGCTATCAGGAAAGACCAGTGACTGAAGAAGGACATCATGCTTGGAAAAGGCTATAGTATCACCTAAAAGAAAGGAAGACCCTCAACCAGATGCATTTACAGTGACTGCAGCAGTGTGCTTAAGCACTGCAAGATCAGACAGGGATTCCTTCTGTTGTGCCTGGGGTGAGTTGGGGATAAGTTGACAGCACCTAATGATAAAAAGTAATGGGGCTGAGAACTCAAATGCATCATTTTACTCTTTCTGTGCAGTAACAGTCTCTTCCACCTTTTTCCCCTACAGCAAACAGAGGGACAAAGCTACGTGCATTCTTTCTCCACATTCCATTAGCCTGGTCCTAATTCTACTGGGTCACCTGCTTTGTGGAGTAGGGTCAGTAACTCTGGAGGCCTCCTCCATGAACCACATACCTCTTGAACCCCTTGATAGCTTGATTCTGCCTACCAGAAAAACTGCTAGAGTTGTTGATGGAACCAATTAAATATTTACTGTGGAAAAAAATAGGTTTAAAATGCAAAAATATCTTTATTCCTTATTCCAATGTCCTATTCTCTCTAGAACTGCATATATTAATATCTGCCTGTGGAGTCCCCAGATACCTGAGCTGGAAAATCACTGCTGTGGGTTTATTGTTTTGGTTTGTTTTAAATTTCCAAAGCATGTTTAACTTTTACATAAACGTACATATATTCATTTTAACAATCAACTAGTCCCACGTGTTCTGATTTGTCTTATTTGCATTTTTTAAGTGGGGGTTCTTTTTGCTTTTTTCCTCTCCTCCTCTTGCCTCTTTAAGTTATCTAGTACTTTCTTTGTTTTTACTCATTTCTACATAATGAACTTGATTTTAGGATATACAAGGGGACAGTATTTAATGCATGCTAGTGGTGCCAAGGAGATTAAAGTTAAGAGAGCATGCTGCCTCATCTAGAATGTTCTTCTTTGAGTCCTATTTGCCTACGCTGTTCTGGAAGCTGTAATATTAACACAAAACAAGGCTCAGTTCTTTCTCTCAAAACTGACAGAAGACATCTTCATAACATGGCAAGTGATGACACAAATGTGTACATATGCCCAAGACCAAGAGGGCCTCACAAGCATCTGAAAGGCAGGCTTCCTAGAAGGTGTGGTAGCCAAGCTGAACATGTCATTCCTTGGAAGACCAAAGTCCAAGGATGGAGGGCTAAGAGTTGTTCTTTAGCTGCTCACTCTAGAGCCCTTTTTAGCAGCATCCTCATTTTGTTTTAATTAGTACAAATTCTCAGTCTCTTCTCTCTTAAAATAGAAGACAATGCTATAAAATTTACCCTGAAGACCTTTCCTTCCTCACTTTAACTAAGTGACTATTACAACAACAGTGTACCATCGAGTCAGAGCCCACTCATAGCTGACCCTCAGCTGGTTTTCAGAGGTAGCTAATTGCATAGGAAGAGATTGCCCATCCTTCTCCTGGAGAGCAGCTGGTGGCCTCAAACCACATGCCTTTGGGATTAGAACACTGCTTCTAGGCTACAAGTTCACCAAAAATGAAAAGCTGTATTTCACAAAGAATATGATCCTTGCATTATGAGAAAGGCAGATACTACTATCAGACAGTCAGGAATAATGCCTTATTTACAGGCATTAAATCATTATGTGCCTCATGAAGGAGCTCTGCGGGATCAGTGGTTATGTACTCGTCTGGTCACCAAAAGCTTGGTAGTTCAAATCCACCAGCTGCTCTGTGAGGAAAAGATATGACATCTTGTTTCATTAAACCCATTTTGTTAGGAAATCATGCGAGACCATTTTACCCCATCCAGTATGGTCACTGTGACTCAGAATCAACTCAATCTTGGTTGAATTTCATGAAGAGGCTGAGAAGCCACAGCAAAGGGAAGAAATCAAGAAGTTAAGGAGCTGAACAGGTTTCAAAGGGCAGTGCAAGAAGATAAAGCCAAGTATTATAATGAAATGTGCAAAGAGCTGGAGTTGGAAAATCAAAAGAGCCCAACTTGCTCAGAATTTCTCAAGCCATGAGTTGCAATACTTAAAGATGCAATTGGCAGAGTATTGAATGATCCATGAAGTATTAAAAGAAGATGGAAGGAGTACACAGAGTCACTGTACCAAAAAGAATTGGCTGATACAAAAGAATGTCATAAAACAACATATGACCAAGAGGCAATGGTATGAAGTAGAACATTCAAGCTGCTCTGAAGGAACTAGCAAAAAACAAGGACCCAGGAATTGATGGATTACCAATTGGCATATTTCAACAAATAGATGCAGCCCAGGATGTGCTCACCAGGATGTGCCAAGAAATATGGAGAACAACCACATAGCCAACTGACTGGAAGAGATCTATATTTATTCCCATTCCAAAAAATGGTGACCGAACAGAGTTTGGAAATTATCAAACAAACAATATCACTGATATCACATGCAAGCTGAAGATCATCTAAAAAAAACAACTTGAACAGTACACTGACAGAGAACTACCAGAAATACAAGCTGTGTTTAGAAGAGGTCAGGGCAATAGGGATAGCATTACAAATGCCAGATATATCTTAGCTGAAAGCAGAGTACGAGAGGAATATCTATCTGTGTTTCATTGACCATGCCAAGGCATAGGACTGTGTAGATGACAGCAAATTATGGCTAACCTTGAGAAGAACTGAAATCTCAGAACACTTGATTATACCCATGCAAAACCTATGCTTGGACCAGAAGGCAGTTGTCAGAACAGAACAAGGATACACTGCATGGTTCAAAATCATGCAAGGAGTGCATCAGGAATGCATCCTGTCTCCATACCTTTTCAATCTGTATGTGAGAGGCTGGACTTCATGAGGAGGACTGTTTCATCAAGATTGGAGGAAGACTTGTCAACAACCTGTTTTATGCTGATGACACATTATTACTTCCTGAAATTGAGGAGACCCTGAAGCATTTGGTATTTGATATTGAAGCTCAATATCAAGGACCTCTCCAGACTGATGAAGAGCAACAATGTCAATCTAGAGACTAAGGTGTGCCTGATCCAGGCCAATTACTTGTTACGCATCAGAAGCCAAATGATGACATAAGAAGAATTGATGCCTTTGAATTGTGGTATTGAACATACCAGGGGTTGCTAAGAGAACTAACCTAGAGAAGGTGAAGCCAAGCGGCTCCTTGGAGGTGAGAATTGTGAAGTTCCATCTCACATACTTTGGATATGTTATCAGGAGGGACCTGTCCTTGGAGAAGGACAGCATGCTCAGAAGGGTGGAGGGTCAGTGCAGGAGAGAAAGACCCTGGATGAGATGGATTGACACAGTAACAGACGCAATGAGAGTAGGTGTATCAAAGACAGTAACTCTGGCTCAAGATAGAGCAGAGTTCAGAGCTTTTGTGAATAGGGTCGCTTTGAGTCACGGTTGACTCAACAGCACATAACAACAACAGCAACTGACAAAAAGGACAAGCTATACATTTTGATTGCGATGTGGAGAGGGTCCAGCAATTATTGAGCACTTGTGAATGCTGCTCTGTCAGGCACTTAATTTATATCATCTCTCATTCAGGACTCAGCAACACTATAAAATAGCAATCCCATTTCTGGTGATAAGGAAACTGAAGAAAAGGATATAGGCTCACATTTATCAGTTAGAGATCTACATAGATATGAACACTTGTCTAATGACTCCAGCAGCTGGCTCTTTCTGCCATGCCACTCTGGCTCCAGAGTTATTTATTATGTGCTGTTGAGTCGCCTTTGCCTCATAGTGACCCTATGTACAACATCCCTAAACCCTGCTCTATCCTGTGCCAATCTCACTATCTCCAACACACCTACCCCCATTATCCTCAGTCACTGAATTAATCCATCTCATTGAGGGTCTTCCTCTCCTGTGCTGTCCCTCCACCCTCCCAAGCACAGCGTCCCTCTCCAAAGACTGGTCCATCCTTGCAACATGTCCAAGGTATGGCAGATGGAGCTTCAGAATCCTTGCCTCCAAGGAGTAGCCTGGTTCAACCCTCTCCAGGATGAACCTTTTTGTTTTCTTACCAGTCCATGGTATATTCAATACTCTTCTCCAACAGCACAGCTCAAAGGCATCAATTCTCTTTTGTCCAGTTCTCTGACGCATAGCAAGTGACTGGAAGGACCATGGCCTGTACCAGGCACACCTAAGTCTCCAGATTGACATCACTGCTCTTCAGTACTTTGGAGAGGCCTCTAACAGCAGACTTTCCCCATCCCAAGACGTCTTTTGATTTCCTAGCTGCTGATGCCAAGAGTTTTGATTGTGGAGCCAAGCAAACAGAAGCTGTTAACAATCTCAATCTCTT